>NW_027305685.1:0-91000 GCF_039555335.1 Amphiura filiformis
CCACTATTCGAATCTGCCACTGCAAAATTCAACGGACTCTCAACTTGAGATGAGACACACTATACGCCATCATCCATCTGTACATTGTATAGCGCAGGCAACACACACTGGCGCTAACCACACTGCTGCTAAGCATGGAATGAACAATGTGAATGGAGAATTCTACTTGAGGCAATACATAAAGAATTATGTCACATTAGACCATGACAGGCATGATACACATGCATTGAAATGACAAAATACTATTGTAACGTTGAAAACATCTTTGAGATTAATGTTCTGCATGCATGCCATAGGCTTCAACATAAAAAGTCCAAGTTTTGAGATATTTTCTCCAAATTGTAAGAGCTATCTCAAGAACCACTGAACCAATACTAATCTTGTTTGTACTCATTTTAATGCATTTTTCATACTGATTCCAAATATGGTCATGGAAATGTATAATTCTGAAATGTCTGTATTTTTTAAACCAAATTTGGACCTTGTCGTCTGCAGTCGACACCCATGTGGAGAGAGTTTAAACATGGAGATGTATACAATTGACATGACAGTAATATTGATGCCCTATGATACATTACAATGGCTGGATAACATGTCACTTATACATGGATATAGGTGAATGGCATTGACCACATGAAATAATGGATTTATATATTTAGACTTATATTGGTCAATAGCATACATATGAGACATATAAATGAACGAGGATGAAATTCATCCTAAGAGCAATTCATCATGACCATCTAATGCAGCAATAAGTGAAACGTGATTGCAATTCTACATTAAATAGAGTGATAAACAAAAGTATTGACTTTCCCTTCTGCAGGAAAGTTGGGGCTACAGAATATATAAATGGGCTATTCCAGTTGAAATCCATACACCCCCTATGGAAGACATAACATTACTCATCCACATGGGGGTATAGATTTCAAATGGAGTCACCCAATTCAGGTAACCCTACTTGAAATTCATACTCCTTGTGTGCGAGATTAAGGGGGTGTAAGCATTTCAACTGGAATATCCCAATAATCCCATGATGAGAATACATATTGTCATACATTCCCATCAAATTCACAGTCTATTTGCACTCCCAAATGGTAACCATGCTAGGAAAAACTATTATTGTTGTTACCCGAGTATCAATACCTATTAATGTGTTCCTTCAGAGACGAGTATTGTTTTTCCTGATTATGGATGTTCAATCATGTGCAATATCACCAAACACTAATGTTGTTTTTCCAGAACTGGGATGCCCAAATGATATGTACCATTAATAGGCAAGTAGTTTTTCCTGATTGTGGATGCTCAATCATGTGCAATATCACCAAACACTAATGTTGTTTTTCCAGAACTTGGATGCCCAATGATATGTACCAATATAGGCAAGTAGTTTTTGCCTAGATTGTAGCTCAAAATATTATTATTGTTTACTACCTGGATGAATGATAATCTTCTTGAACATGTTAACATGGATTTTATGAAGAAAAAATGATATGGTTTGAAAGAGGAGATATTGAAAGTATGATTTTCTGCAAATTTTTTTTTCAACACCTTGATGACTATTTTTGGCTGTACAGTAAATTTGTAGTTGCCGACATCAGTCTCATCCACTGGCATTGAGAGACTTACAGAAAAACATCTTGTAAAAGAATTGCTACATTTTCTCAACTCACTGCGTTTCTGATCCGTTAAACTTTAATATACTAACCCTTGTTTACTGTACCTCTTATGGATTTTAAGACTACTGTTGTCTTTCCTGAACTTGAGTGTCCAATAATATGTTATTTCGGAGCCTGTCAGCGTGTAATATCAAACACTAATGTTGTTTTTCCAGAACGTGGGTCGTACATAAGTACGTAGCCGCAGACAAGTAGTGTTGTTTGTCATGATCACAAGTACCTAATAACATTCAGTATCAGGCACAGATGTTGTTTTTCCAGAACTTGACTGGCCAATAATATGTTACAATAGACACTTGTAGTGTTGGCTCATTTAGGAAGAATCAACAATTGAAGTTCCAATTGTACTCCTTTGAATATTCTGATTTTCAATGCATCTGAACATGTGTGCTTAAAATAAACAAACTATATATATCGACTGCTCAGTGCCAGAAGTGGGTAAGTGCAATAGCTGACATGTGTAGATGAGTACAATATACTCAGTGCTGTACGGTACGTGCGACCATTTTAGGCGCATTGGCGACTAGATTTTTGCTGATGGCGACTAAATATTCAATCCCTGGCGCCAATGGCGACCAACTGCTGAAGCTTTTAATCGCCAAAAACAAAACATGTATGAAATGTAGCATTCAAGAGTACGAATGTATGCTATGAATATGCTTTTATCATCATGTCTGAATGGGGACTTCCTGGAAAACATATAGGCCTACACTGTACATGCTGCGTATGAAGTATGTAGCGTTCAATGGGAATATGTAGATCAGAGTACAGCAGCTATGAACATTCAACACACGTGGCTGTTCAGTTTACGTTGGCACCTCAGATTTTTTACCTGGGAGCAAAATTTGGAAGCCTAAATTTATAAAGTTAGGAGCCATTGGCTCCTCAATCAGTTTTTGCACCGTACAGCACTGAATATACTGTGTCGATATGTTTACTAAACTGGTTTCAAGCACTCCAAAAAATAAAATAAAAATCAGCTGCTAATGTTTTTCCAGAATTTGGATGGGTGTATTAAAAATGGAGACTAGTAATGTTTTTCCAGAGCATGTGTGCCAGGAAAATTGGGCAATTCCAGTGAAATTCAACAACTCTTCCTATACCTTTGTCAAATAATGTTCAGCATCGGGCACAAATGTTGTTTTTCCAGAACTTTACTGGCCAATGGTACGTATGTTATCACTTGATAGAGACTACTGCAAGCCTTGAAATAAGCAAACTGGAACGAGGAGCAATTTATTTTTGAACGTTGCTCCTGGTTCACTGGGATTTTACAAGAACCAGGAGCAATTTCTAAAGAAACAGGAGCAAATTTTGAAATAGTAAATCCTTTTCTGCATATACAATACAGCATAAAGCACTATTGCATCAAGGGCAAAATTAGAACCAGGAGCAATTTCTTTCAGAAAATTGCTCCTGGTTCATGTTAATTTAACAAGGACCAGGAGCAATTGATGGCTTTACGAGAGCAAATTTGCTCCCCGCGCCCACTTATTTCAAGGCTTGGACTACTGGTGTCCCAGTCAGGAAGAAACAACAACCAAAGCTTCTAAGGCCTAAAAAAAAAATTGTTTGATTGGCGTAACCCGACCTACCCTAAAATTAGGCCCGACCCTAACTTTTTTATTGTTTTTTGCAAAAAAAATAATAAAATTAAAAAAAATTTATTAAAATAAATCAATTTAAAAAAAAAAGAAGAAAAAAAAGTTCCAAAGCCTTTATCAAACGAAATTTACAGCTTAAAAAGTAAAAAAAAAAAAAAAAAAAAAATCCCGACCTACCTACCCTAAAAAATTTTTATGTTACGCCAATCAAACAATTTTTTTTTTTAGGCCTAATGTACCTGTAAGTGCCCTTACCAGTATTGTTTATGAACATCCACGGTTATTGGCACAATATTATTACATGTTCACTAACTAGTTTAAAGATGCTGCAGTTGGTATATCAAAAGCACAAATTCAAACACTCCAAAAATAGATTCTATATATAATGTTGTTTTCCAGAATTAGAATGCCCAAAGACATTTACACACTAGAGACTAGAATTTCTGTTTTTCCTGCCCAAAAATGAGCAATAACAGCCACTAATGTTGTTGTTCCTGTAACTGGTTAACTATAGTATGCAACATAACTGGTTAACTATATGCAACATTAGAGAGTACTGTTTTATCAGGGAAAACAGGGACTGACGATTCAATGTACACATTAGCATTAGTTGGAGTTTGCTATCTGGTGTAAGGACCAGCATTGTTGTGAACAGCCCATAATTACAAAATCAAATTGAAGCATCCCATAGAGAACTTGATCAGTTCCCTCGGATTGTGATGTCCAAACAGGAGAGGCACGTTAAAAATGGAGACTAGTAATGTTTTTTCCAGAGTATTGGTGCCAGGAAAATTGGGCAATTCCAGTGAAATTCAACAACTCTTTCCTATACCTTTGTCAAATAATGTTCAGCATTGGGTACAAATGTTATTTTTCCAGAACTTTACTGGTCAATGGTATGTTAAAACTTATAATAGAGACTACTGGTGTCCCAGTCAGGAAGAAACAACAACCAAAGCTTCTAATGTACCTGTACGTGCCCTTACTAGTATTGTTTATGAACATCCAGGGTTATTGGCACAATATTATTACATGTTCACTAACTGGTTTAAGGATGCTGCAGTTGCCATATCAAAACCACAAATTCAAATACTCCAAAAACAGATTCTATATATAATGTTGTTTTCTAGAACTAGTCTAGAGACTAGAATTTCTGTTTTTCCTGCCCAAAAATGAGCAATAACAGTCACTAATGTTGTTTTTCCTGAAACTGGTTAACTGTTGTATGCAACATTAGAGACTAACAGTGACTGAATATTCAATGTACACATTAACATTAGTTGTAGTTTGCTATCTGGTGTAAGGACCAGCATTGTTGTGAACAGCCCATAATTACAAAATCAAATAGAAGCATCCCATAGAGAACTTGATCAGTTCCCTTGGATCACGATGTTCAAAAAGGAGAGGCACATAGCGCCAATACCTAGCTGAGCTGTGCCGAGTCAAGAAGAGGCCCTAATGCCTGGCCAGCGAAAGACTCTTGGCTAAGTGTCGCCGACCTAGTGCTTGGCAAGCGAGGGGTCTCGGGTTCAAATCCCACCCAGCGCAAACAGCTTCTTTGTTTATTTCTCTCTTTATTCCTTTCTTCTTTCCCTTCCAGTTGCCAAAAAGCCCCTGGGGTGTTAGGGTTCAGCCAATCAAGAGATGGTAAGACAGTAGGACTGAGGGATATTAAGCTTAAAATTGCTAGGAGATCTAAAAGCTCTATTTTGATTGGCTCCTCAGATCCTGTAATTAACCAATCAGAGGCATTATAAGAAAGGCAACAGTATTCAAATCACACACACACAGAAGTCTGCAGTGCCGGGCTGCAGTGCTGTCACATTGACCTGTCACTATCCCCCCTTATCTCCCATGATCAGTGTTAAGCTTACTGGATTTACATGTCATTAGACTTTTATGTGCAGGCTTTCAGACCAGTTACTGATGGAAGGCTATACATAACCAAACCACTTGGGATGAAATATAACCAGTACTTGTGAACAGTGGAAATGAGTTGTAGGATTGGGATCTTGCTAATTTGAAACCTGATTGCGGTGATCAATCTATGCTTGTCATGAATTGACAATCTATACATGCATTGATGGCTTAAAGTGAAACCATTTTGTTGTATTTCAGAAATGAGTAATTACTTTTTGGCCAATGAACTTGGCTGTAAAGTTTTACAATAAAAAATAAAATCCCCTCTGATGGGTCAGTAATCAATTATCCCATTTGCTCTTTAGCCAATGAACTGATCTGTATCATTGATCCAATATCTCTTTAGCCAATTAGCTGCTCTGTAGTTTTCAGCATGAGAACTGACAGTCCCCCTGATTGGTCAATTATTAATCATTTAACACCAGTAATTGGACAATTAATTATTGCAGCTGCACTCGTCCATATGCATTGTATGGTCTCAACAATTAGTGTTGTTGAGAACTTTCCACTGCTACCTTTATTTTTATGTTACAAAGAATGGTTCTGAAGAAATTTGTTGGTGAAATTTTTTTTTTCAAAATATGTTTCTTTGACAGGCCCTACAACATTTAAATTGTCAATTTGAATTGTCCAGAAAACAACGAAAGGAGTCAAACTCATGATTCCTCATATTTTTTTGTCACAAAGAAACTTTCAGAATGTCAAAAATGTCCTGTGGTGATATGTAGAATTAACAAAGTTGCAACGATTTTTGATGCAGCAATAATATTTGATTTTGTTTTTTAAAACATTAGGTATTCTGAAAGCAGCTTAGCAAGATTGAGGATTCACATCCCACACCATCTATATTACTGTATAGTGGAAAATTTCGCAAGGCTTATTTTTGTGCTTTTTGCTGTTAGTATCAGAACTGCAAATTTAAAGCCGGAAAAATATTGTTACCCATCTGTAGGCTGTAATGTGTAACTCTTTGTAATCGCAAATACTAGAAACCGCAAAACTGCGCCGAAAAGTTCAAATCGCGGGAAAACGATACCGCAAAAAATATCACACTTTACAATATACAAACCATCATGCATTTTCATTATTGTCAGGCTGTTGTTTAAAAAGGCTTTAAGGGGGTACTAAACCCCTAGCCAATTTTTTGCTTATTTTTGTGTTTTTCTCAAAAATCATAGCGCATTGGTGTCAAGTAAGATATATGGGGCAAGGACTACAACTACTGCACTGAAAATTCAGCAACTAGGGCAAGTAGTTATTGATTTATTGATCAAATATTGGTTTCCCTCATTTTTGACTGTAACTCCACAACTGTTGTCTGTGCTAAAATAAAATTTCCAGTGTAGCAGTTGTAGTCCTTGCCCCTATAATATACATATCTTACTTGTCACCAATGCTCTATAATTTGTGAGAAAAATGCAAAAATAGGCACAAAATTGGGCAGGGGTGTAGTATCCCCTTAATGCATTTATAGTACTAATACTGAGAAAATATAATATTAACAGTTATGGTTTCTTGATTTCTTTTATGAGCTAATCCCAATAGTAGCCAAAAAAGTATTTTGTACTCCACACCTGAAGCTCTGGTTAGTCTTCAGCCTCAATCCATGCATAGAATATAATTTTGTCTGTCGCTTGTTTTTGTTTACTCAGATTCACCAGTGCTTATTTGTACCGTACCATCTTCTACAATGGTGTCAACTTGTCAAATGTCATCAGCGTGTGACGTCATAAATAAAGTTGTTGTGATTCACTCGTAAGCTCACCATGCATGTATGATTCTATTTGCGGGTAGTAAAGAAGATTATCGGAATTGTAATTTAGTATTATGCTGGTTTTGCGGTTCAGTTATGATTTGATAATTATATTAGGAGATTTGTGGGCGTGACTGATATGGCATTGACATGTAAAACAACACTTTCTTTCAGCGTTTTGATTTTCTGAGAGCTTTGCTTGTGATATGAATTATGCTTACTATGTGATTTTCAAAATATAATTCAAGAATGAAGCACTCTTCTAAAATCTGTAAAAGGAGTAGTCAATTTTCAAAATTTAAACATATGCAATGGTTGTTTTATTACTGAATGTTCTTACAGTATTCTGTTCTGTTTAGTGTTGCATCATCATAAAGGGGTAGTCACAGATGTAGTACTGATGGACCCTGTGCCACTTGTAGGCTGCAAACGTGGTTCCGACATATTCTAATGACGGCGGAATAAATGTAAAGCGCTTGAGGCTGTTTACGGCATAAAGCGCTATATAAATATCTACATTTTTATTTATAAACAATTTTGACGATTCAGTTCTTTCAGAGACGCTCTGTATCTAAACTGAGCTCAAAAAGAAACTTATAATTTTTCACAAGGTCATATCTTGAAATCCTGTCTATCAAATTCTACCAAAATTACACACAGGTTTACTTCAATACTCTACTCTTAACACATGTCAGTAACCACGCAGTTATCCAACTGACACAACAGCAAAATGCACTGACATGGAACAGCTTCCTGGACCACATTCACAGCCCAGCCCTGTTTCATGAAAAAAGTGTATTAAAAGCAGAAAGCAGCACCGTTTTATCATCTGTGCAAGGATCTTGTGTTCATTCTCACAGATTTTTTGAGCTGGGTGCCAAATGTTGGGCTGTGAAAGTGGAGGAAGTCCAGGAAGCCGTCCCATGACAGTGCATTTTGCTGTTGTGTCAGTTGGACAACTGCTTGGTTACTGACATGTGTTTTGAGTAGAGTATTAAAGTAATCCTGTGTGTAATTTTGGTTCATTTTGATTGACAGTATTTTAAGATATGACCTTGTGATTCACAAGTTGTAAAAAATATAAGTTTCTTTTTGAGCTCAGTTTAGTTTATTTACTTGTTCTCCCTGGTCTATACTTGCAGTTGAACTGATTTTATAATCTCATTTATGTCATCTAACTGTTTTCCTCCTTCTCTTGTCTTTTAAAGATATTATCGCTTACAATTTCAGTGATGTCATAGCTTTTTGTTTGTGTTCTTGTTTTTTGCCATTGTCTACAGAGGCGTATTCTTTAATACCCTGTGGATTTGAAGCTAGATTAAACAGTGCTTTGTACAGAAGTAAACTATTTTTACACAAAAAAATAATATCATCACCCTGCTACAATAATTGCCTAACTCACTTTTCAGTCATATTGAGCTTTTTGCCTAAATCTTGTCTCTATTAGCATGTGCACCTGCTGTAATAATGACATTGACCAATCATAAAGAAGATTTTGTGGTGAGTTAGGCAATTTTGGCAGGTGATATATGGTGAGTTAGTCAAACTCAGCTGTTTGTCTGAAGATTTTGCTCTGATTTTTGCCTATGTCACAGGCCAAATTCACTGAAATTCACATATATCAGTTATGTAATCACCCTTATTGTTTCTGATAATTCCTTTTAATTGGTCTCATTATCATTTGTTCTTGTCCAAAGATTGGTGAATATGCTTATGTATTTTTCTCAAAACTAAAAAAAAATTAGTGTTTGTGACGAATGCAAAACTCATCTTTATGTGACAAATTTCGCAGAAGATTTGTGTTAAGTTTACCCAATTGTGTATCCTTCATAAGATTATGTACGAGTTTGTCTATATACCGTAGGGCTTGGTACAGTAGTAAACCATTTTTACACAGAAAATAATATGTAAAGATTACACAGCATATTTAAACTGGTTCGCTTTAACATTACATTCCCTGAGTACACCAATGTGATATTTAGTTTGCACCAAATAGTTGTGTGATAGATTCTTTTCATGCTCATTTACCTGTGTAGAAACAGCTTTGAGCAAGTCCCAAAATCTCAGTGTAAAAGCTATATTTAACAAGGAACAACTTTTATATTTAACAATGAACAACTTTAATAAGAGCCAGCGCCCTTTATATCAATTTAGTTGATACTTGGTTTCTCATGTACGGTGATATTACTGTTTGGCTGGAATAGTTCCAATAAGATGATGCAGTTTTATTATCCTTTGATACATGTAGGGTTTTGTTTCAATTTGACTGTCCTATTATAGAGGTAATTGAACCTCAACGCTTATGTTTTGTTTTAATCTAGATTCTCCATTTCCATACTTGGAATAAAGTGATGTAATGGACTATTCCAGTTAATATCCACACCCCCCCCCCCCTATGGAAAACATTACATAATCTTCTACACAAGAGTTGTGATTTCAAATGGGGTTAGCTGAGTGACTCCATTTGAAATCTCCTGGTGAAATCTATACACCTCTGTGTGGGAGGTGAAGGTCATGTCTTCCATAGGGGGTGTATGGATTTCAAATGGAACAGCCCTGTTCACTCAATTAATTTGATAATGCAGAGTTTTATTTTCATCCTCCAACGCATCTTTGAAGACCTAACAACTCCAAGGAAATTAATGGTTTCAACTTATACAAAGAATGAGACTTGAATTGCTTTCTTAAAAAATACAATTTCAATTAATTAAAGTATAACATGTTCATCTGATCTAATTATATATTTATCAATTCTTAAAATGAACCTTAATTGAACACATTTATTTGATGTTTTAAGATTTTGAAACATTGGTAAATTATACAAATTGGTGCAGATTGATGCATATAGGTTTAAATGGATTATCTTCTGATGATTATGCTGGGTGTTGTAATGGGTGGCGCTCTACACGGGAAGTGGGATCCGTATCAATTCGCACTCCTGGGATATGGATCAATGTGATCTCCTTTGTGCGTGCAGACAACATCATGTCATGAGCGCCCTCCATGCACACAATATCACATTATGTGCGCATTACACATGCTGTAGCGTGCTGTAACTAGTACAGTAGCGTAGCCAGGATTTTAGTGTGAGGGGGTACAGCTAAATTTTTGTCCCCATTTGTCAACTTTTTTTGCCTCCTTTTAGTCATTTTAAGACATTTTACTCTTTGCTGTCCCCATTTTATCTCTGAAAATTTTCAGGGGGGAAATGTGTCCCCCAACTCCCCCTGGCTACACCACTGAACCTGTAATGCACTTACAAAAAACAAAAAATATCATTTCCCGGATGTGGGTCTGAATGCTTTGTAGACGCTTTCCATTACAGATGCGCATCCCTGGAGATGCGGATTGATGCGTATCCCGCTCTAATGTGGAGTCACCCAGTAAGAGTGTTTTTATTGCTATAGAAAGTGCCAAACATACATTATTTAGTTCACAAAATGTTTTTTGGATCATTACACAATGTAATTGAATACCTGAGTGGAAGAAGGGCCCAACTCCATCAAAACTCATGTTTTTGAGATATTAAGAAAAACTTAATATTTGGAAAAGTTTTATAGACGGAATGTTTTCATCTTCAGGGGACCTTTAATACATGAACATACAATAGTACATACATTCAAATTATAAATGATGTTTCCATGGCAACGGTACAGGTCTTAATACTGAGCTGGAGTTGGGCCCTTCTTCCACTAATATACTGCAAGTGCCAGTTCCATAAGCAGATGTGTTATAAAAAGCTACAGAAATTTTATAATCATCCATTAATTGCACAAGTTGAAGCATGTAATATGTTAGCAAGAAAGTTTATTGTAGTGAAAAGCAGATTTCATGGATGAACAAAAATCCTCTTTAACCCAATATTTGTGGAAGAAGGGCCCAACTCCATGGAGTTGGGCCTTTCTTCCATGAAAACAATGATTAAGTGTATGTGGAAGACTATTTAAAGAGTGGATTTTGGCCCATCTTTCACACACAAGGAAGAACAGTCTGCTGGCAATAAAATGCTGGGTCTAACTCATTTTTGTAAAAATTGGAGTTGGGCCCTTCTTCCACTCAGGTATTCAATTATATGATATTGTTGCATGTATTACAAGTCATTTATTTGACACTGAACAAACTGTTGGTTTATCTAGTCTTAGTTTCCTAACATGATTCTATTCATAATATCATCCATTCCATATTTCCCACTGTTAAAGAGAGACCGTATGCCTTTCTATTTGAAAGCCTTTGAAATAGACACTCTCCTCTCAAATGTTATTGTAAACCATCTTCCTGCTGGAGTAAAGTTCAGCCCATGGGCTTGAGTTTGCCAACAATACGCGGATTTAGGGTTTCTCTACCGGAAGTCAATTTGTGCCGAAATTCCTTCCCACAATGCAATAAGCGTTTTGCATAACAATAGATACAGTTCGGAGGTTAATCAATATTCTTTGTTATGCAATACGCACATTGCATTGTGGGAAGGAATTTCGGCACAAATTGACTTTTGGTAGAGAAACCCTAAATCCGCGTATTGAATGATTTTACATAATGTGGCTATATATTCAGAATTGTTCAAATGAGTGTGCATATTGTGTCTAGTATTGGTTCTAGAATGTGTTTTTTGTTTTGAATAAATAATCCCATAAATGGATATTTTTGACAGGAAATCTTATCCCTGGCTCCCCATTCTAAAATAGCTAGGCATTTCTATAGTGTTAGCGGACTGATACTTTCACTCCAGTAAGCATCCGTGTCATCTTCACGTCTGGAACATTCTGCGTAAATAATTAACCTGAATACTACGTACTGTTTTGGTGTAACAACTTCTTTCAGACCCTGATGAACCCTTGTTAGGTAGAGAGGTTTTCATTAAGGTGGTGCTACCCCCCTGATAAATTGTGTAACTAATTTTGCATTTTTCTCAAAAAATAACTACACACTGGTGACAAAAGTTATGTATTATTATAGGGGCAAGGAATCCAATTACTTCACTGAAATTTCAGTGATTCAAGACAAGGTTCATTATATATGTTAAGAAATGAGATACATTCTAGCGGTACCTCTTTTCTAATCATAAATAACGCACCGGCTTGTCTTGAGTCACTGAAATTCCAGTGTAGTAACTAGATTCCTTGCCTCCTATAATATACATTTTGTTACCAGTGTGTTATTATTTTTTGAGAAAAATGTAAACATTGTCACAAATTTATTAAGGGGTGTAGTACCACATTAAAATGCAACGTCAGGTGAAACAATGTTTTTATTTCGGTATCAATCTGTGACAAGTACACATCTATGTAATGATCTGTGACACACACAGCCATAAAAAATAAGAATTTTTTTTCGATTGCGAGATTAATTTTATATTTGGCTATTCCAGTTGAAACCCATACACCCCCTATGGAAGATGTGACTTTAATCTCCCACACAGGGGATTTAGATTTAAAATGGAGTCACCCATTCAGGTATAACCCCATTTGAAATTAGATGTGGAAGATAAAGGTCTTGTCTTCCATTGGGGATGTATGGATTTCAAGTGGAATATCCAATTTTGAAGGTGTATTATTCATTTGATTTTGTTCAAACGTGACAGCATACTGAATATGAATTTGATTTTAGATCTTATTATTAAGAGAAACAATCACACAACAATGCTAAATGTGAAGAATAGTAATAACCAGTAAAGACATTCTCTGTAGACTGTGATAACCCTTTCCTTTTTGTTTTATTTGTTTAAGCACTTTGTTTTTCTTTCATATGCATAATATGCATTGTAATATTACTACTACACCTTTCAAATTCCAACTGACTTCAAAGAATTGATGAATACTTAACCCATAAACCCTATTTCAATGTACTAATGGGTTATTCCAGTTGAAATCCATACACCTTCTCTGGAAGCAGGGTTGCCAAACCCGCGATTTCGGCACCCAATTGGGCGATTTTCAACTTCTGTCCCATGACAAAGAAAGTGCTCCCATGATTTAGCGACATTTGGGCTACTTTGAAAATCTCACCCATGAAATGTATTAAATGTTGGGCGATTTGTGACAAAGCCGACTTCAAAACTTTTTGATCATGATTGCCAATTCTTTCCGATGGTCATTCAACAAAAGCACCAAACAACTAATTCAATAAACAAAAGTTACAAAACACTCTGTGGTCAGTGTGCTTCCCATGACAATGGGACGCACAGGGAGGGGGCTGGTTAATCGCATCACATGTTGTTGCTAAAGACCACTTGAGCTGGAGGATTATCCTTAGAATATTCCCATCTAAATACTCACAAGTGGTTTAAGACGACTTTCGACTTAAGTAGCTTCTTGTCAGCGGGGTGCCAAGTTCAGTCTACTTCAACATAAGTTTTTGGTGTTTTTTTTCGTTGGCGGCAGTTCTTTTGAAATAAAAATGTTTAAACACCTACCACACATTTTCTTTTCAAATGGCATGATGATAAAAAAAAACCGGCCGTTTTGAATTTGATTAAAAATAGTACATGCACATGTTGTTATCACTCAGCTGAAGGCAAATATTTGTAGGCATATCCCCATTGCAATGAATGGCATGTCTATTAATTAATTTGTTTGTTTTCCTGGCATTTTTTAAAATAATTTTTGTTTGTTTGTTTGTAATTTGTTTCAGCATTTCCCAAAAATTAAAAAGATAGTGCAGAACCCCGTCAAAAGTCAACATTTTATTTTCCTTGCAGTTACTAGTAATTTTTTTCTTACATTTTTGAAAATGTTTGTTAGTTTTTCATTATTTCAATTTGCAGTTTAAACATTTTTTTCTTTCAATATTGTGAAAAGGTTATTAATGCATTAGATTCCAAGCTTGCTAGAGAATCTGAATGGTCCAGGAAGTTTTCTGTCACTTGCTATGCTGAAAGTAAGTTTGAGGTATGTAATGAAAGTACTGGCATGTCATCTTACAAAAAGAAAAAGATGTCTTAATCAAGTCTATCAAAGATGAGATCAATGAAACCTGGATCAACCAACTTAAAGATCTTGTTGTCCAGGGTGACATGTTGCGTGTTTCCATCCTTGAAAAGGCAGATCATATTTGGAAGTCTTTCATTTTTAATATGCCTAAAGGTGTCATGAAATTCATGGTCAACTCTTTTCTGGACACCCTCCCAACAAAAAATAACCTCAGCCGTTGGGGCAAAAAATTGTCCACAAACTGTAACTTATGTTTTAAAAAAGAAACTCTTCACCATGTTTTAAACCACTGCCAGATTATGCTCGAACAAGGCAGGTATACTTGGCGCCATGACTCTGTCCTTCAGATCATCCATGACACTCTTCAGGAAATTGCTGCCCCATCATGGACCTTCTATTGTGACCTAGCTGGTACAACCAAAGTTGCGGGACCACTATCCCTCCTGATATTTTGGCAACTCAACAGAGACCAGACCTGGTCCTCGTCAACCGCGACTCAAAAAAGATCATTGTCTTCGAGCTAACTATTCCGTTCGAACAAAACATCAGAAATTCTCACGACCGCAAGGTAAACAAATACTCAAGTTTGATCATGGATCTCCAGGGACAGAGTTATGACGCCAAGTTATTTTGTATTGAAATTGGCAGCAGAGGCCTCATTACTGACGACAATAAGTGCAATATTCAAAACATTTTCACCTCTGTTTCATTGGGTAATAAACCCCGCAAAATACTGTGCAAGAAATTTCAAGCCAACCTCAGTAAACGTGCAATACTGGCTTCATATGCAATCTTTTACTCCAAATATGACCAGGACTGGTCAATCTCCTAGGTGCTTTTGTAATCTGTACATATCTTGAAATGTTTATTGTTTTTAATATATTTTGTTTACTGTCTTTCATCCATTTTACTCCTGCAGAGATATGGCAACTGAATTCTTTCTGATGCCATACTCTTGTCTGGATTTGTATGTCTACTTTTCGATCTGTTTTGATGTAATTGTATATAATAAAGATTGAAATGAATAAATAATATGTTTATATATTTTCACAAAAATTCACAAATAAATTTTCCTTACATTAGGCCTAGGCCTATAACAAAAAATCAGTTTTTGTTAGTTTTTTCAGCATTAAAAAAAAATAGAAAGAAAGGTGTAGAACCCCCCTGAGCCGCCTTTTAATTTTTCTCTTTTTTTTTATAACTTTTTTTCATTTTTTATTAGTTTTTTATAATTTATTTCAGCTTTTCCCAAAAATTCCCAAATAAAGGGGGGTATAGAACCCCCTCAAATCGACTTTAAATGTTTCTTCAACTTTTTTTTCATTTAATTTTTTTTCCAGTTTTTTCAGTTTTTGTTGTTTTTTAGAATTTATTTCAGCATTTTCCAAAAAATTCAAAATAAAACAGGGGTGTAGAACCCCCCTATATCGACTTTAAAATTTTGGGCGATTTTTTTGGCTATTTGGGCGACATTTCATGGCTAATACCCGTGACTTGGGCTAAAAAGTTTTGGCAACCCTGTCTGGAAGACATGACCTTAATCTTCTGCATGAGGAGAGTAAATTTCAAATGGGGTTACCTAAATGGGTAACTTCATTTGAAATCTACACCCCCTGTGTGGGAGATTAATGTCATGTCTGCCATAGGGGGTGTATGGATTTCAACTGGAATAGCCCAATGGTTGCTTCATCTGATATAACCATGCAGATATAACATTAAATAATTTGACTGCTCAGTGCCAAAAGTGGGTAAGTGCAATAGCTGCCCTGTGAACATTTGGCAATTTACACACAGTATATTGCAATCATCTACACATGGCAGCTACACATGGCAGCTATTGTACTTACCCACTTCTGGCACTGAGCAGTCAAATTGTATGAACCATGTATAATAATCAATGTGGCAATATTGTATATTTTATTCAAGGCAAAATTAAAAAGGGTAAAAGTGAAAATTTCACAAGGGCCAAGTTGGAATTAATAGGATACAATTGATGAAAATTTATGAAAGTATGTGAGTAATAGAAATATGGACATATGAAAATATTCATATATAAAATTTGAGTGCTGGGTGTCATTGAATTTCGATATGAAATTGGATCGATTGAGCCCATATTTATTGGTCGTGCTACAAGTTTTAAAATATTGGACAAGACAAAGTCCAATATATTTAAAACTAGAGCGAGACCAATAAATATTGTGCATAAAGCATCCAATTTTATCATTATTATGTTTTGGATCCAATATTTTCACACACTTGAATTCATCAAAACATAATAATGTGTTAAAGTTTCCTTCAATGAACAAACATGGTTTGTTTACATCATTTTCATTGACGTCATCTATACTGCACTCACAAAGTGTCCGTACACTTCATCAAAAGCAATATCTTAAAGATGCTAAGCATAATTTACCAAATAATGTGGTCAATAGATGGAGAATTTTGGTCTGCATATTTTGATACCTTATTTGGCACAATGTAGCTTTATTTTCCAAACTTATACCAATTGAATGAAAAAATGTAAATTTGGAAAGAAAAATGTTGAAAAAGTTCCATTTTGAGGCAAAATAGGACAAAATGATTTCAAAATTACCACCCAACTGACCAACATTGGAAATTCCCCTTGAGGGCGTATACACAACAACATTTGCAGAAGTATTCTTTTCCATAAAAATGTTAACAGATTCTGCCAAATCCAGTTTTGGTGGATTTTTCAATCCAATTATACCTTGTTATATGGGCAAGACTATTGAATAAACTCATTTACTTGATTGTTTCACAAACAGGTCTTATTATTAAAGCCGCAATATACAATTTTTGGCCAAATTTTTATTTGGTTATTCTGTGCCAAATAGTATAAAGTAATATCAGTAACAACTGTCTGGAAAGTTTTCAGGTCATTTCAAATCAAACTTATTGAGGTAAAATTAAAATAAACTCAATTACTATCTTAACCACTTAGCTGTGGTGTTCTGTGGAGGATTTGGTGGTCATAATTATGACTTTAATTCAAAGTTGTTCTGTTGTCTTAAAACAATGAATTTGGCTGAATTCAGTTTGGTGTAAGTTGAGATATGTGCAAACATTACAAATAAACAAAAAATAATCAAGTTTGAAACACATTAACCAAACTCATTTCAAGATAACGCAAATAATGTGTCCGAGGCAGTAAAAACGTAAATAATGGGTGAGGCACAGCCAAACCCATTATTTAAACGTTTTTACTGCCGAGGACACATTATTTGCATGTAAAGGATAATGCTGCACCCTTTGTTTCTATTCTATTACCACAAAATAGTGCGATTTAAAGAGAAAATATCACATTTTTTGCCCAAATATTTCAAGTTGTTTACCTCAATGTGGAGCGCCTACGCGTAGCCAAAGCACAAGTGATAAAGTTCGTTGCCCTGGCCACTTTATTGCTAATTAATGGTCTTTCACGTGACGTGTTTCAACAAATCACAGTGCGCGATTTTGAATAATGGGTCGTGGGGGTAATAGAATGTATATTATGGCTTTTACCATTTTGGGACATGCAGTACTATGTAATTAAAGTCTTTCAAATGTGTCAACCAACTTAACTTGTCAAAACTAAATTGAGACGTCTCTTGAGATGCTTGGTTGGATGAATATTTACCCTAGTAAATCAGCTATCCTTGAGATGAGCCAAAGAGGATGAAACTTAAGGGTCTGTAGATGTAAGAACACTTATGGTAATGGTTGGCATCAATGTACTTGTAAGTACTTGTGCAAATGAGGGAAAGGTTTTTTATTCTCAAGAAAATAAATCAGGAGTTATTAATCATGTATTGTTTTAACTATATGAATATACTTCAAAATCATTATTAAAACCATGCGCAAATGGTTCATAATTATACATGTATATATTGGGCTTATCCATTTCAAGTCCACACTCCCCCTGTGGAAGATTTTTAAAATACATGTATGTTCCACAGAGGGAGTATGACTTTCAAATGGAATTAGCACATTAACCAACTCTTTGAAACTCACCCTCCCTTTGTGGATATCAAGCTCAGAGATTTAGGTTGAATCTTTCTCAAAGGGGGTATGAAATTGTAATTGTGCTGCCAATGTGTTCCTTCCATTTGAAATTCACACTCCTTCTGTGGAAGATTACCCAAAAAGTTCCAGACTCCTATGCAATGAGCAATTGAGGTGTTAAATTGGTCATTATTTGTAGTCACCATGCATTTTAGAATGTGCCTTTCAAACTTGAATTTGAAATTCAGTTTTGACCCCCCTATTGGGCTATTCCATTTAAAATCCACACTACCCCTCTGGAAGATTTTGAAAACAATGCCACAGGGGGAGTATGAAATTCAAATGGAATGAGCACATTAGGCAGCTCCATTTGAATTTCATATACACCGTTAGAACACTGTTTAAAATATCGATGTTTAAAAGAATGTTGTTTAAAAACATAAACACCATTGTTCAAAATCTAAAAATCGGTGCTTGATTGTTTTAAACAACTACGTATCAAAAGAATAAAAAGAAACACGTACATCAATGTAAAGTTTTATAAACAAGAGTTGTTTAAAAATTCCCGGGGAAAAGTCACGTGATTACGCTTAGCCAATGACAGCGCTGGTCAGAAAAAAGCAGACGACGAAGCCTTGTCCATTCTTCCATCATGGCGAATGCAGTGCATGAAATGTCTGTGAGAGATCGGCTCATTTCATGGGGTCTTAATGACCTTGTTCAGACGTTTCAAGGTAATATATTTATTCTTCTTAAACTATAGAATATATTGACAAATTTTCAGGGTACAAATAGTTTTGTTAAACTACAATATCGAGAATCAAAGTGAACCGTTTCGTGCATGTCACTGCACTGTACTGACATTGCAATGTTCATGTATTGTGAGTACCGTCGATCTTCGTCGCCGAAAAGGTGCGAAGAAACATTGGATTTTCAACCTCAAAATTCAACACGAACAGAAAGTTATGTTTGATGTAAAATAATGTAGAATAAGATTGTGTGTGCCCGAATTGAAATATCAAGTACACTATGAGTAAGCCTTGCAAGTAAGTGTAAGTGGGGAAAAAAGTGAAAACACAGTGTTTATGCAGGGAAGTGCCACTGGTTTATCACTTTATGAAAGTGATCATCATCATGGTGATATATAATGACTTATGAGCAGTAAGCTTACAATACATTTATACTCACAGTCACACATTGAATCAGACATTGTCATTGGCATGACAGACCTTCGATTTTTGACATTTATCTCAGCGATCAATTCATGAGGATTTAATTTCGCGAATCTGTAGGTTTCAGCGAAATTAAATACCACACAAAATTTACTCGAGAACTCTAGCTTTGAATTTGCACATTGTGCACACGATAGTTACGCATTCGACAAAATGTTCGATGCTATAGAAAAATTATTTAATTTGTGTACATCGTGGAACATTGAACTACGCTTGTTACTCCGCGACTAATCATGCTAATACACGCGCGTACAACGCTACTCTACGCGTCCATACTAGCGATTTTATCGACGTAAGTACAACAGCTTACTACGGCTACGCACGGCCACGCAAAGAGTGTGTTCCACGATGTACACGAATTAAATAACTTTTCTATAGAGTACGTTGCTATCGTTTTTCGGTCGGACAGCGGTGACATTTTTTGCACCGGATGTTATTTATTCTGTTAATGTTGAAATTTGGATGAAAGTTATTTTGATGAGTCAACTGTATTTTTTTGAGTAAAATTTGGCTATTTTGAATTTGAACAGTCTAAAATTTTGTTGAAGTGCAATTTTAGCAACATTTTTGATGCGATCGCCTGTCGTGATCGGCTGTGTTTACTTCTGAACTTCCATTGCTTTACACGGTGTCATGCTTCAGCGAATCCGACTAGATTTTGAATGCAAAGGTCTCTAGACTCTAGCCTCGATTAAGCTATCGGTGAGCAAATTCGTGGCTAGACTTCTCGAGCAACACGAAATTAAAGTGTTTTACTGATCAAGAAATCTATTTACTATCCACGACGACACGATAGTTACTGTGTGGATAAAGTGTGGAACTATAACTACTTCAGTCACTCAATCGTCGCCAATTTTCAAACGTATTAAAACAATTCTTTGTGAAGTTCAATGTTACCGAAATTTATTTTGATGACTTATCTGTATCTTCAGAGCAAAGTTTGATAATTTGTAAGAGGTTAACCATGCTAACAATTCGCCGACATGTCATTTGAGCAACTTTTTCGGGCGCTACACCCGTCGTGATCGGCGTTGTTTACATCAGAATTTCCATTGCTTTGCATGGTGTCATGCTTCACTGATTCTGACGCGTTTTGAGATAGCTCCACGTTCTATCCTCATATCCATCATCGGTTATCCGTGGCCTGGATTGAGGATAGACTTTTCGATCAAGTTTTACAGGACTTAGTCATAAAGTGCACGATAGTATAATCATGATAATCAAGTCATATATATATATTTTTTTTTTGATGAAGATTGTTTGCTGGTTTGCATATGAGTCATTCCGTCTCAAATCACCCTCTTTTCAAGAAAATTGCCAGGTGACCCCTCAGATTTTGATGAAACTCCTCTTAAATATTGGTTTAGGGCCGGAATGAACACACACAAAATTTAGCCTTGTACTCTAAATCGTTTTCAAGATATGGCCCTCTAAAGATTTGTCAAAACCCCCACTTTTGCTTTCGCAAGGCGTCGCGTCACTGATTTTTTTTACATTTTGAAGACTCATATTTTCTGAATGCAAGCAGATAATAGGCTCAAAATTAGTACTCTGGGTAACTTTTCCCCATATTTTCAGAATCTTTAATCGAAGGCTGTGTTTCTTGCGTAATTTTTGACTCAGGGGTACCTGAAAATGCACATTTGTGCCACACGGCAGTACTTTTTCCAATTTTCAAGGTCACATATTTTCAAAACGAAAGGATCATGGTATGCTCTAATTACAAGTATGTGATATTTAGGCAAATATGTACATTTCTAAGCAATTATAGTCTTAGGAACCAACAAATAAGGAAATGGTAGGGCCCCAAAGTTGGACCCACAGACTTCTGGTCCCAAAATAGCGCCCCTATCCATGGCTGATTGGCCACGTGGACAGTTCACCAGAAATTTGAAAGTTACGTCAAATTAACATGTTTATATAATCTACATACATATAAGTCAAATAGCAACTTTGTGATGCATCTCTTTCATGGTCAGATGGAGTCTTCAAAAATTGCCCATTTTTAGCCCAAAGTAGCCAAATTCAGCAGCCGAAAACTTTTTTTATGTCGACACACTGTCGACGTCGGCATACGAAACATGTCGACATTAAAAAACGGTGCCGACGACGGCACTACTGCACGCACAGTCTCACAATCTTTCAGTTTCATGTATTTTCTAAGATGGCGATTTTGTCAAAAAAAAAAATTTTGTGCGTTGATCAACTGGACATCTTTTTTTTTGAGTGGGCTACTATAGTGGAAATTTCAATTGAATGAACACAGCTTTCAACAGCTGTATTCGATTCAACCGTGATCGTATTTCGCGTATTTCAAACTACAACACGAACGCATGACCTTGGATACAGTACTAACCAATGACAAGTGCATTGGCATGGTTGGATTCACGAACCGTGTTATGCACGCACAGTCGCACATGCTGGCGTACATCACGCTGTGTACGCAAAAAATCATCACGCTATGTCAGGCTGTGTTCATTCAATTGAAATTTCCACTACAGTAGGCCTACTACCAGTGCACTTCGGCGGAACTCCAAATTTGGATACATACATCCATTGGCTTAGGAAGATTTTCAACATTGGGGGGGCTGAAAAGTGAAAAAATTAGGTGGGCCACCCTGGGGAGTCCCGGAGTCAGAAAATTTTGCAAAATATAGGTCACAAACACGCATTTTCCTCTATTTTATCACAATTTTAACTTGACCTAGGATTATTAGGGGGGGCTGAAAGGTATTCCAGCCCCTCACTGTAAATATTGAGGGGCTGAGCCCCCAAGCCCCCAGTTCCTAAGCCTATGGTATCAGAATTTGGATAGGCCTACTCCGTGTTCGAATTTTGATGTACCTGTATCCAAATTATTTTATCCAAAATTTGTAGTATACCTATCGCTTATCTAGTCATAATGGATGGGCAGGCCAAATATTTTATCGGAGTGGATACTGGCTCCACTGGTACACACCGACACCGCCTGGCTAATAATTATTTGTCTCACAATCTTTCAGTTTCATGTATTTTCTAAGATGGCGATTTTGTCAAAAAATGTGCGTTGATCAACTGGACATCTTTTTTTTTGAGTGGGCTACTATAGTGGAAATTTCAATTGAATGAACACAGCTTTCAACAGCTGTATTCGATTCAACCGTGATCGTATTTCGCGTATTTCAAACTACAACACTAACGCATGACCTTGGATACAGTACTAACCAATGACAAGTGCATTGGCATGGTTGGATTCACGAACCGTGTTATGCACGCACAGTCGCACATGCTGGCGTACATCACGCTGTGTACGCAAAAAATCATCACGCTATGTCAGGCTGTGTTCATTCAATTGAAATTTCCACTACAGTAGGCCTACTACCAGTGCACTTCGGCGGAACTCCAAATTTGGATACATACATCCATTGGCTTAGGAAGATTTTCAACATTGGGGGGGGGCTGAAAATTGAAAAAATTTAGGTGGGCCACCCTGGGGAGTGCCCGAGTCAGAAAATTTTGCAAAATATAGGTCACAAACACGCATTTTCCCTCTATTTTATCACAATTTTTAACTTGACCTAGGATTATTGGGGGGGCTGAAAGGTATTCCAGCCCCCTCACCAAAATTATTGAGGGGGCTGAGCCCCCCCAAGCCCCCAGTTCCTAAGCCTATGGTATCAGAATTTGGATAGGCCTACTCCCGTGTTCGAATTTTGATGTACCTGTATCCAAATTATTTTATCCAAAATTTGTAGTATACCTATCGTTTATCTAGTCATAATGGATGGGCAGGCCAAATATTTTATCGGAGTGGATACTGGCTCCACTGGTACACACCGACACCGCCTGGCTAATAATTATTTGGTGCAGAAGGGACACTAAAATGAATACACGGGATCGATACACGTGAATTGCTATGCACGATTTTGATATCAGACGAAAATCTTCTGATACCGGGTTAGAAAATGATGAATATCTCCCGTCATGATTTTTTTCTCAAGAAACCAGATTTGGTCTCATAAACTTGGAAATACGTGTTTAACAGATATGATAGTCGCTAGAATGCGCTTTGAAAATTGGCCGTGCGCTTTGAACTCAAAATTTGACCATTTTATATTGCGTTGGTCCTGTTATGGACTACAGCGTGCAGCGTAGTACAGCTGCACTCACTGTAGGCAGTATAAAAGTCGATGACCATTGACCTCAATGGGGTATACAAGCTTAATCACGCATAACCAAGATCGATTACCCGGCTATTGTGAGTAGCCTTAGTTATGTCCCTCGACTAATTATTAGTTTAAAAGAGCTTTAAAGGTTTGAACCAAATGGCTAATCGTGGCTGTGGATTTAACCTACCATGGCGATTCCTGCCATGAAGATATAGGGTCGATGACACTGTGTGGTATCTACTATTCGGCTTGCCCATTCATTATGACTAGATAAACGTTGGGCAAACTAATTATGTACATTTACAAAAATCATCTTTAATCAGCTCGGTTGGCTACGTTTTTTTAATCAATGCAGATAGAACAGGATTTTGCTGAAAAATTCCTGTCAGCCGATAAGATTTTCACAGTATGGCCTACTTATGCATGGAAAATAATCGACTATGGCATAGCAAGATGCCCATCTTGGAGCACATTGTTGGATGTGAGTGACATCACTACTCTTTCACAAGGTACAGTTTGTAGGGGTGATTGCACCATTGTAAGTAGACGACTCCTAGTCTACTTGTATATTATTGAGAGAACTAGTGTCTGCAGCTCAGAAAAGCGATCTTTTTTCTTCCTAGTAAGCGCACTCCCTCCGTACTGATCTTTCAATTGCGCTTACTCCGTATATATCTTACCCTCGCAAGTAGACAATTATCATTGGATTGATTCGCATCCAAAAACTGGACTGGATTTTGGCCAGATAGTCAGGGCGTGCGTACAATCAACCAGGCAGCTTCCGCTAATTGTTTTTCTGTCCCTGATTGGTTTAGACGCGGTCAGACCAGTGATTGACAGCTGAGCCTGCTACACTATGATTGGACGAAAGGTGAAATGCCCGTGAAATGATTCCGCCAAGTCCAATGACAATAGTCTACTTGCTGTAGGAAGAAGAAAGTTCGATATTCTGAGCTGCACACATTCTACTGAGCCCAGCTACTGAGTAACTTGGGTTTTAAAGTTCATTTTATGATCTAAAAATGGCTTTTAATGGGAATAATACAATATGCTTATTAACATGACTCACAGTGAGACAAACTAGCTGAAAATCATCCCAAAGCTCAATAATAAAGATGAATGAAAATTATTAAAGAGACTCCAAAGCTCCTGCATTTCAGGCACTAAGTGCACGGACAAGAAACTCGCACACAACCATGTGTAAGAATGATGACAGGACCGTTATTTACTTATTTCTTTGATGTTATTTTCCCACAGAGGAGCAGGAGGTGCTGGCTTTCAGCATGTTGCCTCTTATTTGCAGAGGGAGAGCCAAAGGAATGAGGGGGAAGTGTTCATTCAAATGTTCATTGGAAGCATTCATTGACCTAAAACCAGTAAGTTTGCTTTCTGTGTTGTATTTGCTCTTCTTTCTTAAACATTTGACTTGGCATAGTGAGGTACTTGCATATAATTTTTGACTTGGATCGGCAATCTGTAAGTCCAATTCATATGAACATTGAAAGCCCCCATATCACTGAGGAAATGGTCCAAAATTGTGCAAAGTCGACGCTCAACCTTGCACGATTTTGCACAACCTTGTATGTCGTCATTAGGCAGGAAAAACCTCCTATGTACTTGTGGCTGCCAAAAGGTTACATAGGAGGTTTTGCTGTAAACATGTTCAGGGGCCAATGACACATAGGCAGTGGGGGGCCGGTGCCCCCCGCTCATCATCGCCGTCGGTTCATGTAAGGCTGTCGTTGGTGAAAAAAAATTTGGATGAACAATAGACTATTTTTTGTACCCTGCCTATCCATGATTAAAGAAAAACAGGCAAAATTGTAAAAAAATGTTTAAAAATTGTGAAACAAATTGAATTATACGTAACATTTTTGTATTTTAGGTTGGTAGCGCCTATTATATCCTTTTTTTTTGTTTTTTTTTTTTGTTTTGTTTTTTTTTGCTCTTCACTTTTTCAAACCACCGAAAAAAATTTGGGTCAACAATTCACAACTTCTGTCGGCAAAAAATTATTTCCGTCGGTACATTTACAAGTTGTGCCCCCTCGGTTCCGAAAACCTGGCTACGCCACTGCACATAGGAAGTTTTCCTGCCCAACGACGATGTATTTGTGCAACTTTATGAAAAGTTTACGCAACTAACCACAGTGTTGCAAAACTTTTAGCACTTTGCATAACTTTGTGCAACCTTAAGGCAGCTTTGCCCAATTTTGGCAACTTTTGAAAATTTCCACTGTGACATTAATTATCATAAATAAAGGTGTATGAAGTACTATGCTTTCACACCCCCCCCCACACACACACACACAAACAAAAAATAATAAAAATAAACAAATCACTCCAGAGGTTTAATTAAAACTTCAGTTTAAATCAGTTAAACCATGTCAATGTTCGAAGCACTTTCGTCTGCTGCAGTTGTCTGTAGACCTTTTCCCAAATATCCATTGGGTGTGGATTGTTATCCGTACACAGAAGTTTGTAAATGCTGACGTTTGAACCTGGGGTGAAAACCGAATTTGACCAGGCGCCTAAGTGGTTCGGATTTGTACTTGAATTAATTTGTGTAGAAATTTTAAAATTGAAGTCAAAGAATAGTTGAATCTCAACTGGAAGTGTTTTAACAGTCCAGAAACAATGATGAGCATTAAGGTTGGTCTGAACCATGGAATTATGGAAAACGCTTTTGGTCTTGTAACTTCTAAATTGTTGATCTAAAGTGTATAAAAGTAGACATATTTAGAATGGAAATGACCTGACAAATCCAACGGTGATGTCAGATTTATGTAAAAATGCTTATTTTTGGACAAAATCATCAAAAAGCGTGATTTTGACCCAAAAATTTTCGGTCACCGTAACTAATTATTTTTTCAATAAGAATTTTTTTCTTATTGAAGATCTAGGATCCGTTTTTTTATTTTTTTGAATTTTGACCAACTTTTAGAAATATGCACCAAAAATGGTTGAAATTTGACAGTTTCAGCCTAATTTAGGCAAATTGGCTCATATTTTTCTTTTTTGATGGAAATTAAAAAAAATTAAAAAACGGGTCCTAGAGTCGAAGGACCTGTACAAGATAAGACCAAAATCTAACCTTTATTTTCCATAATTATTCTGTTAGCGTGACCGAAAAATTGAAAACATGCATTTTAAATCGCCGTTTTGTATAAAAAGTGGCAGTGGACAGCAATCAAACAGCCCATATTTTCAAACGTGATCATCTTGATTCCTGCAATTTGCGCAGCTCGTAGTCGTAATTAAGATACAACTTCTGCGCACGTTTTACGAAAATCCAAGCAATATTTTCCATAAAAAAGAGGAATAATTGTTTGTCAAGCCGTATGAAATTCCCGGCCAGCCATGTTTTCGATCATGTTTTGTTTTGATGCTCCGCGCGAGATACGCTGTCAGGGTGAAGCGCACGGGGAAACTCGCCCTGGCTTGTTGCGTTTTGCATCGGGCGCGCGGCAAAAATACGCGCTCGTTAGCAACGAGCTTAGCAAGATTTCCTGCCATTGACCATGTGGACGATTTCAGATGGAAAAGGGTAAAATAACATATTTAAAATGATAGAAATTTGGTAAAAAATTAAAACCTAAAATTTTTCAGTTCAAGCTTAAAGTACACAGACTAATGAGTATAGAATTCAAGAGAACTGTAATTCGCATTTTTAAAACATGCCATGGTTCAGACCAACCTTAAGGTGGTACTACACCCCTGATAAATTTTGTGACTAATTTTGCATTTTTCTCAAAAATAACTACACACTGGTAACAAAAGTTCTGTATATTATTGGGGCAAGGAATCCAATTACTTCACTGAAATTTCAGTGATTCAAGACAATTGGTTCATTTTATATGTTAAGAAATGAGGTACATTCTAGCGGTACCTCTTTTCTTATCATAAATAAGGCCAAATAACAAAAATAACATGTATATCGTCCGGACTTTTTCAAAAATCGGTGAGGGAGGTCCTTATTATTTGTTATTGTGTTATTTTTTTACCATTCATTTATGTGTAAAATTGCAATTGCAAAGTGTTTGTCAACACATAATCAAATCGGGGAGGCCCCAGATATTTTTGTTATTTCCCCAAAGCCCTACCCCTAGCTTGAAGAAAGTATTTGCAATGTGTTTATAAATGATAACCAAGAACTTCTGAACATGTCTTTTCATCACAAACATTTTAGAAATAAAGTAAGGGAGCAAATGGGAAAAATAACAAAAATATTTGAAAATCTCCAAAAATCGGTGAGGGCTGGGACGATATACATGTAATTTTTGTTACTTGGCCTAACGTACGGCTTGTCTTGAGTCACTGAAATTCCAGTGTAATAACTGGATTCCTTGCCCCTATAATATACATAACTTTTGTTACCAGTGTGTTATTATTTTTGAGAAAAATGCAAAAATAGTCACAAATTTATCAAGGGTGTAGTACCACCTTAATATAGCTTCATATTAATGTTTTGACAGCATGACCTTGTGTACATATAGCTATCAATATTTCAATGCTTTGCCCTGCTTCATCTTAAAATATTTGTATTTTTTCAATTTTCTTATTTTTAGGAGGGTACAGACTTGGAATACTATATCAACCAAATCGACCGGAAAACAAGACCACAACCATTCATCCTGATCATAGGGGGATCGCGCACAAAGCCTTTACAAACCTTTGTCATTGTGGAACGGCAAGGAGTACTATGTTCAACCATGACCAAAGCCATTGATTATGCACTCAAGTTGCATTATGTCCTTGATGTAGTATACCAAGAGCAATGCTTTGCTGCCTGGCAGTTCTTGCAAAGTGTGGTGTATCAGTTACCTGGTGATGCAACATCAAGTTCTGTCCCGGGGGTCACTCCCATTGTGGCCTGTACACCATCCGCGATAATCAACTTTTGAAAAGCACCCTAAACAAGGATTTATCCCTTGGCTAAAACGACACCCTAAACAGGGATTTCATTCCTAACATCAAATTTCATACCCTAAATTTCATTTCCGCGTATTTAGATATTGCAATTTTGCTACCCTTTTTTCCAATTTTTCATGTTTTTGACACCCTAAACGCGATACGCCATGGATCGTGCCTACCCACCTAAAAAACGACCCTTTTACGCGTTTTCATTATCGCGGATGGTGTACAGGCCACAATGGGAGTGACCCCGGAGTTCTGTAAGGAATTTAGAACCTATCTTAAATCACTTGAAGAGGAATGAGGAAAAGTGTTCATTCAAATGTTCATTAGAAACATTAAGGAGATTGCGATTTACAGGTTCGTAAAAAAGCATACCAGAAACACCATAAGAAATCATGTCATAACTCAATAACCACAATGCCTATAAAGTTGTAACTTTGTAAATACATAATTTCATTTTCGAGACTTCAAGGTGAGGCAGCACTATAAAGTTTAAAGTTGAGGTAATGTTGCTTGTTTGTTGGTCGTGTATCCTGTGAGACCAAGTGTTAATACTAGATATTTGCACCAACTTCTTCTTGAGACATGTTTGAGATTTGAACACAAACAAAGCACCAACAGGTTTCAGCTTGGTGTCAAATATTTTATGTTAATAGCAATGTCAATTCCTCATTGACAATGCACAGTGTTGTAGTAGAGATCAATGAACTTTCCAATTGGAGATTTGTGTGGTGCTCAGTGCTCTATGGCAAAATTGGGGAGAGTGCATTTTTGCTAGTAAAACATTTGATCATCAAGCTGAAATTCCAATGTTAGTTGCTATTGACCTGACATCTATAATGAAAAACATTAGTTGGTGCTCAGTATGCAATGGATGTATTCACAACTTCTATCATTGAAATGACATTCTGATTATTCTAATATTGTACTATATGTTTAATGAATATGAGATTTGAACACAAACAAAGCACCAACAGAGGTTTCAGTTTGGTGTCAAAATGTTTTATTGTTAATGTCAATTCCTCATTGACAATGCACAGTGTTGTAGTAGAGATCAATGAACTTTCCAATTGGAGATTTGTGTGGTGCTCAGTGCTCTATGGCAAAATTGGGGAGAGTGCATTTTGCTAGTAAAACATTTGATCATCAAGCTTAAATTCCAATGTTAGTTGCTATTGAGCTGACATCTATAATGAAAAACATTAGTATGCAATGGATGTATTCACAACTTTTATCATTGAAATGACATTCTGATTATTCTAATATTGTACTATATGTTTAATGAATATGAGATTTGAACACAAACAAAGCACCAACAGAGGTTTCAGTTTGGTGTCAAAATGTTTTATTGTTAATGTCAATTCCTCATTGACAATGCACAGTGTTGTAGTAGAGATCAATGAACTTTCCAATTGGAGATTTGTGTGGTGCTCAGTGCTCTATGGCAAAATTGGGGAGAGTGCATTTTTGCTAGTAAAACATTTGATCATCAAGCTTAAATTCCAATGTTAGTTGCTATTGAGCTGACATCTATAATGAAAAACATTAGTATGCAATGGATGTATTCACAACTTTTATCATTGAAATGACATTCTGATTATTCTAATATTGTACTATATGTTTAATGAATATGAGATTTGAACACAAACAAAGCACCAACAGAGGTTTCAGTTTGGTGTTAAAATGTTTTATTGTTAAGGTGGTATTGGAGGCATTTTGGAAGTGCTTATTCATGTTTTAAACATATTAATTGAGTAGGGCAGAGAACACTGACAAATATGCCTTTGTTTGAAGCTAATCGACATACGGTTTTCATAATACATACATTTTAAATTTCTTTGTATTGTATTGTTTTTATCGATAATCAATACAGTTAATGAGCTAATATGACTTGAAAGCGATCATTAATATGTAATTTTTGCCAATATTTTGCTCAAATTCAATGCATTTGTTCATAACATTTTTATTTAATAGAATATTGGTTTCAAACTTGGTCAAAGTGACTTCCAGATAATTTATGCATAATTAATGAGCTAGCCGCCCTAATTTGCATAATTAATCAGCATTTATGCACATTAGCTCATTAAATATGCAAATTAGGGGGCGGCTTCACTATATAATACATTAGAACATATTAGAAACACTGACCAAGTTTCAGGGCAAAAGTATGCAAAATAAAAGTACCATGAATATTTATGCATTGATTTTAGCAAAATATTGGCAAATTACATATTAATGAGCCTTTACAGTCCTTTTAGCTCATTAACTATATTGATTATTGATAAAAACAATACGATACAAAGAAAATATAATTTGATGTATTATGGAAACCGTATGTCCGATTTGCTTCAAACAAAAGGCATATTGATCAGTGTACTTTACCCTACTCAATTAATCTGTTTAAAACATGCTCAAAGCATTTCCTAATTTCTAGAAAATGCCTCCAATACCACCTCCTTAAATAGCAATGTCAATTCCTCATTGCACAATGTAGCTGTGGTAGTAGTAGGGGTCAATGAACTTTCCAATTTGAGATTTGTGGTGCTCAGTGCAGCTCTCATAAGGCAAAATTGGGGAGTGCATTTTTGTTAGCATGGTTAGTAAAACATTTGAACACCAAGCTGAAATTTCTCAGTGTTAGTTGCTTTGACCTATTATGAAAAACATTAGTTGGTGCTCAGTATGCAATGGATGTATTCCAACTGTTATCATTGAAATGACTTTCTGCTTATTGTTCTAATATATTGTATTATATGCTTAATGAATATGAGATTTAACTCAAACAAAGCACCAACAGGTTTTAGACTGGTGTCAAAATGTTTTATTGTGAATACCGATGTCAATGCAATTCCTCTTTGACAATGCAGTGTAGTATAGTAGGGGCAGTGGCGTAACATCGGTGGAGGGGGGGGGGGACAGTGCCCCCTGAAGGTGTTGATCGAGAAATCCAACTTACTCCACTGGGAAAAATGAGAGGAAGGGAAAGAGCGAAAGGGAAGGAAACAAAGTAAAAGGGGAAAGGATGGCAGGAAAGGGAAAAATTAAGGAAAATTTTATTATAATATTTTTTTTTTGCTTGTCACTTTTTCTAACCATTGAAAAATTTGTTTGGGTCAACCTTTTTGGTTGGATGTTTACCGGGAAGAAATTATGCTCACCAGGAAAATTTGGGCTGCCCCCCCCTCAGCAACCAACCTCTGTTACGCCACTGGCAGGGGTCTATGAACTTTCCAAATGGAAATGTGTGTGGTGCAGTGTTGGAATTAAGCATTTTTTTTATGCGTAGCAAAATTTGCTTTCATTGCTTTTCTCTTGGTACATTCACATACTTCAGTGTTTAAGTCTATGGCATAAAAATGCAACTCAACTCCAAAATTGTGTAGCATTTTGCTACGCGATACCAGCTATTTCCAACACTGGTGTGGTGCTCAGTGCTCTATATGGCATTGATTATTGTTCTAATGTTATAATTTATTATAATGATAAGAATTATGAAAAATGTTTAAATAAATTGTGAATGATGAAAAATGTTCAAATAAATTTTGTTGGCAAAAATTACATGCATTATGAACTCTTCTGATTATTAAATGAGTTGTGTTTAATATGAATTTAAACAATGTTGTGCTAAAAATTAAACAACACTTGTTTTTAAATTTTGAGTAATTTGTTTTCAACAACCCGCTGTGCAGGAAAGCAGTAAATAAACAACAGTTGCTCAAAATTTAAACAATGTTGTTTAATCTAGGCTTACACAACTAAGTTGTTTAATTATACCACTAAACAACAGTTGTTTAAATCTTGGTCAACATTTTAAACAACAAACTGTTTAATAATTAAACAACTTTGAGTTGTTTAATTTTTAAACAAGAGTTGAGCGATTCACCTGGTAACTTGTGGTTGTTTAAAATTTTAAACAACTTGTTTAATTTTTTTTTAACAGTGTACACCCTCTGAGAAAGATTCAACCTGAATCTTCCACAGAGGGAGGATGGTGCTCATGATGATGATGATGAGTGTGGATTTTAAATGGAATATAGCCCATTGACATCATTTATCTCTGAATGAATTATTAGGCAAAAAAAAATATTCTGTTGCCCTCAAGTGGGAAAAATGGGAAGGTTGTGTCAGTCGGTTGATTTTTTTTTAAACCTTCAGTTTTATAAAAATCCCCACAAATATTAAATAATGTTAATTCCATTGGGGACATTAGTCAATTTCGACAATTGGAACACTTGTAACACAAGATAATCAATTTCAGATTAGTCTTTCAATGAAATATTAATTTCAAGTGAAAAACGTTGATTAGTTGACCATATCTGTAAAAATCGTTTTGGCCTTACAATAGTTTATAGTAGTCTGCTTGTAAAGTACAATGATCATTTTTGAAATTGTGCTATATAAAAGCCGTATGTTTGTAAGCATTTCTGTATTTAACTAACCAGCATCCAGATTTTTTGGGCAGGGAGTATATAATTTTAAGTAAAAATAAAGTATTAATGCTATTTGAAAGATAATTGCAATAATCAAAACAAAAATATGATAACTAATGATTGAAAATATTTAGAATATAGTTGAGGACAAGGAATTATATATTTTTTTTATTTCAATGTCTTGTGAAAAAAAAAAAAATTACAAATGATTTTACTCTTCTAATACAGTCTGCCCATTATACTGTGTAATTGAGATTTCTTTGCCTCATTTGAGCTCAAATGCAATACAACTCTCTCTGCAATAGCTGCCAGGTGCCATAATTGATATTACATATACAATATAGAATGCAAAAGTTATCAAATGTCTATAGGGCAGCTATCGAAGATAGGGCCTTCTTCTTGCCCTAGGCCTCAAAAATAACGTTTGCATTGCCAAATCACACAAGATGCGTAAAGGGTGCTAAAACGAGTGTTGTATCAAGTTGCAAGCTGGGAAATGATGTTGCATAAATGCGACAAATCTCCTGGGTGGGCTTGTCGCGAATGATGGCTCCAAGCAAATTGATGGCTGTTTCCGTGTTTGCAAAAAAAAAGACATACGCAGGTAGCTGCAATAATGTTGATTTGTTTAATCAGGCTGCCTTGGTGTAAGTCTGCGTACAATCTTGACGAACGTTATGTAAAATGTGACATAACATGACAGTCATTAGGCTCTAACATGTATCATGTTTTGACATGAAAAGATAAACTGATGCTTCCACCTTGACAATCTTGAGTCAGTATTTTGCCTTTATTTTAAAATGGCATCACTCATACTTAAGGGGGTACTACACCCCTGTGGTAAATTTGTGACTATTTTTGCATTTTTCTCAAAAATAATAACACACCGGTAACAAAATTTATGTATATTATTGGGGCAAGGAATCCAATTACTACACTGAAATTTCAGTGACTCAAGACAAGCGGTTCAGTATATATGATAGCAAATGAGGTACAACCTAGCGGTACGTCTTTTCTTATCATAAATAACGAACAGCTTGCCGTGGGTCACTGAAATTCCAGTGTAGTAATTGGATTCCTTGCCCCTATAATATACATAACTTTTGTTACCACTGTGTTATTAGTTTTTGAGAAAAATGCAAAAATAGACACAAATTTATCGGGGGGTGTAGTACCCCCTTAATGAACAAATTAAAGCCATAGTGTATGTGTGATTTGCTCCACAGTGACACCCTCAATTTTTCTTGCATTTCTACTTTTTGCATGATTGTAATGCCCAATGTTGTACTAAAATATCGTGTGAAAGACTAAGCCTGATGTGCTTTAATAACAGTTAAACCTGTGAATCCCAGGTTTTATTCACCAGTTTACCTCATTATTTCAGATGAAAATGATCAGAAACCCTCCTTGACAGTTGTTAATATATATTACCGTATTCGTCCGAGTATAGTCCCACGTTCGAGTATAGTCCCAAGACATTATGGCTTTAAAGGAGTATTTCGTGATCCTAGCATCCTCTTTTTATGACATTTTTCAATAGATATCCACGAAAAAAGCTTATTCCCAAAATTCCAGTTGATTCCGATTTTGCGTTTGCGAGTTATGCATGATTATGTGTATTGCACTGCTCCATAGACAATGTGTTGTAATTTCATTCTGGTATACCAGAACGAAATTCAAATTTCACGATATCTTTGATAAACGAATTAATCTGAAAGAAATTTTTTGTACATAAACATTATGTAGCCAGAGGTTTCCAGTGTCATAAAAATCTCAACTTTTTTTGAGAAAAGTGGGGGGATGAGGCTGTGGATCACGAAATGCCCTTTTAAGGTATAAAAAAATTATTTTCTGACAGTTTTATTCAATGGCATACTGACTCTTTAGCCCTAACGCCCGAGTTGCTTTTTGGTGAGGGGGAAGGAAAGAAGGAGGAAAGAAGAAGAAGAGAAAACTTTTTTTCGGGGGTGCGGTTTTGAATCCCCGACCCTTCGGGTGCCACGCCCGTGCACTGTCCTACCTTGCCACAGGGGAGTAGCTTGCCCGGGCAAGTTTTCGTCCCCATATGACTGTTCGCATGATGACGCAATAACATCACATGGGATACCTGCTTGTGCCTACGCTTTCTGAATTGAGGTTTTTTGATGTTTGGTACGGTTAGGGTTAATACACAAACTTTTCTGATACCCTTTTTCCTCAGTCTGACACACTTGACCCGCAGTTAGTCAAAACAGAAGTTAATATTCTCAAAGTTTTACATTTACATTTAAGCATTTACATTGCAATTACATTTAAAAGTGTAATTTTGTGCAAAATGTTATTCTCTACCCAATTTCCATAAATGTTTACTGTATATATGCAATTTGCTACTTGTGTAATTTCCCGTGGCATACAATCTTTTTATCCAACTTTTATTTTCTTTGTGCAATATGCCAGTGTTTGAGCCCTGGCGATAGAGAATTTATGTTTTCATTATGCGCTTTAGTTTCTTGTGGTCAAAATTTGAATACAGTGCAAGCATTGATATTAAAGATTTAAACGCTGCTTCACTTTCATATGCTATGAATTCTGAGTAATGTCTTGTTTGTGTAAACTACTGATTAATTTTTATATGAGACTTCAACCATCATGTTCAAAGAGAGATTTTGTACTGTTTTCAGTCTTTAGTAAATAACTTCCTGCTCGTTGAGCTACTTTTTTCTTTTTTACCCTTGATTAAAGCCATATTGTTACATTTTCTCCTCAATTTTTCGAGAAATCTAGATTTTTACACTAATGTAATGTACTATGGTGAACCAAGATGCCCTACAAACATGTAAGCTTTTAAGCTTACATATTAAAATATGCTGTATTTCTGACAAAATTTGAGATTTAATAACAAATCATTGTATTCCGTTGGTTTATTATTGTGGTCGAAATAGTAGTCGAACACATATGTGATACCCATATAACACTGTACGTACATGACACGCAGGAAGGTCATAACAGATCAAAAGAACCAAACTCAGACATAGTGACACACATTGGTGACATTATGTGCTGATATTAAATAGTGATTTTCTTTATTTTGCTTAATTTATTCAAGCCAAAATTAAAAATGGACATATCTGACGCTGAAAACAAAAGAAATACAAATCCATCTTTTATGGAAATGTTATAACATAGCTTTAATGAAATAAGTGATAGGAGCTGTGGTTGCACATTGGAAATTGGTGCATTATCACCGAAAATAATAAAATCATCAAATATGACAATGCAAAGTTATAGCTAATTTATGCATTTTTTGTATGTAACATACTGGCTGTCACTTTACATAAATCAGAATTCTTTCTGTTGATTGTTTATGTGCATGCATGTATACAAGCTGAGACAATTACCAAAACAATCACACATTTGTTGTTTCTTCAAGGCTTAGTTTTGGTAAAATATATCACCGAAAATAACTAAATCATCAAAAGTGACAAATAAAGTTAGAGCAAATTATGCATTTTTATATGTAACATACTGGCTGTCACTTTTCATTCATCAGAAATCTTTCTGTTGATTGTTTATGTGTATGTAAGCTGAAGCAATTACCAAGAATGTCATGTATTTGTTGTTTAACACTGATTTTTTTGAGGCTCAGCTGTTTTGGTAAAATACATCACTGAATAATTCAAAATACTCTCCCGAAAAATCTGAAAGCGCATTATTTTATCAGTTTTCAGTGCAGTGAATGTGATGTGATCTGATCCTGCAAGGACAATTGGGAAATTTTTTATCTCTTCTTTCTGTCTTTCTTTCTTTCTTTCATTTTTTCTTTCTTTCTTTTGTCCATCCATCTGTCCTTCCTTCCTTTCTTCCTCACTTTCTTTCTTCCTTCCTTCCCTCCTTCCTTCCATTCTTTCTGTCTTTCTTTCTTTCAAATTTTCTTTCTTTCTTTCTTTTGTCCATCCGTCTGTCCTTCCTTCCTTCCTTTCTTCATTTCTTCCTTCCTTCCTTCCTTCCTTCCTTCCTTCCTTCCTTCCTTCCTTCTATTCTTTCTTTCTTTCTGTCGTTCTGTCTTTCTTTACCGTACGTCTTTCTGTCTGTCTTTCTTATTTGGTTGCTTGCTTGCTTGCTTGCTTGCTTGCTTGCTTTCTTGCTTGCTTTCTTGCTGGTTTTCTTGCTAGCTCACTTATTTTCTTGCTTTCTTTCACTCTTACTTTCTTGCTTTCCTGTTTGTGCCTTATTCTTTTCTGCCTAATTGCTTTCCATTCTGATTCTACACCTTTGATTCCTTTGAAAGTTGATCTTTTGTCATATAAGAACAAATATTGCATTTGGTTCACTTATTTCCCAGTTGTGTGTCCGAACTACAAATAAGCACAACTGTAATTGGATTAAAAGCCAATGCTACTCTGTGTGATGTACCAATCAGACCAATATACTGATAACAGAGACTGATAACACACAAAGACTGAGTCCATGATGAATAAAGGAGATGAACGAAGGTAGTAAATAAACAACATGTTTGGTTTAATAACCCTGTTATCTGTGTTTTGTATCAAATTATTAGATTTGTCTGAGACTGATAGCAGTAGACAAAACAGGATGACCTGGATATAAAATGGGCTCAAAAAGAAACTTATAATTATTCACAAGGTCATGTCTTAAAATGGAACCTGTCCATAAAAATGAACCAAAATTACACACAGGATTACTATAAACACTGGTCAGTAACCAAACAGTTGTCTAACTGACACAACAGCAAAATACACTGACATGGAACAGCTTCCTGGACCACATTCACAGCCCAATAGTTGACACCCAACAAAAGAAATCTGTGAGTAAGTGGAATAGTGTGGAACAAGACTTGTTTCTTGATGAAAGTGTGTGAAAACATAGATTTAGATGATCTATGGTGAAAAGTTGAAGCATCCTCGTTCCACTCTATTCCACTTACTCTTTGGAAATTATCACCTGTGTAAGGATATTGTACACATTCTCATAGATTTTTCAGTTTACTATGTGATTCTTTAGTGTCTGTGTGTGTTTAGTTGGAAGAGATTAGATTTAAAGGATCCATGCACAAAACAATTTAGACCAGGTCTAATGTTAGACCTGGTCTAAATTTGTTAATATAGGTCTAATGATAGACCTGTCTAACTATGGTGGTTAGGTATAGGGAGGATCTTTTTACTCTCTTCCAAAAGTTAAACTGCAGCCATCTAATATTAAGCTACATGTTTTTGCCCTATCTAAAATAATATATAGCATAAGCCATGTAAATACGAAAAAGTTCCTTCTCCATAGGACTAAGCAGCACAGTTAGACCACATCTAAAGTTAGACCACGTCTAAAGTTAGACCACATCTAAAGTTAGACCACATCTAAAGTTAGACCACATCTAAAGTTAGACCACATCTAAAGTTAGACCACATCTAAAGTTAGACCACATCTAAAGTTAGACCACATCTAAAGTTAGACCACGTCTAAAGTTAGACCACATCTAAAGTTAGACTACATCTAAAGTTAGACCACGTCTAAAGTTAGACCACGTCTAAAGTTAGACCACATCTAAAGTTAGACCACGTCTAAAGTTAGACCACATCTAAAGTTGTAAGACCTGGTGTAACTTGTTTTGTGCATGAACCAAAGAGTGCAGACTCAGTCCTATGGGCTTATTGTAAAATCTGCCATACTGGATTCTCATGCATTGGAACCAAAATAGAGTATCAAAATAAGATTGAGTTTTACAAAAGGTTTGCCTTCATAGTGCTTAGTACATTATCGGCACTACATCAGCAGAATGCAAAAAAACATACAGTTTTAGTAGCTTTTAGTTTCTCAAGCACGTGGCAAAACAACCTGAGGTACTGTATTTTACACTACATGTGCAACACGTAAGCAAAATTTGGACTCCTTAAGGGATCTAGAATGAGCGTTTATGGCGTTTTAGACAGTATTTTTTGTGGGACATGAGAGCACCTCAGGCGTATCGAATTGCATTCTGAATACGAGCATGTCTTTCTGATATCAAATAATTTTCATTTTTGAAGTTCACGATATAATACAAATTTTATGACAAATTATTAAAATTTGATATTTTTCAAATTTTGATATATAACAGTCCTCGAAATAAATTTTATAAATCTAATGATATATTCTTAAAGTGTATGTAGCTGGGAGGAAAAGCCGACGATCAATTGAAAATTTTGACCTTTTATATTGAAGATATGGATTTTTTCCCAAAAGACCTATTTTTTTTGGTGTTTTGGGAAAAGAAATCCATATCTTCAATACTGAAAGGTCAAAATTTTCAATTGATTGTCGTCTTTTCATCCCACCTACATACACTTTTAAGTATAAATCATCAGATTTATAAAGTTTACTTCAAGTACTGTTAAATATCAAAAATATCAATTTTAATGATTTGCCATAAAATGTGTATTACATTGCGAATTTCAAAAATCAAAATTATTTGATATCAGAAGGACATTCTTCGTATTCAGAATGCAATTCGATATGTCTGATGTGCTCTAATGTCCCACAATAAATGGGCAATTCCAAGCAACATCATTCCGCAACGCGACTTTTGCACATGATTTCTTTTTAATGCAGCAGCCAATTAGGAAGGTCAATAGTATAATGCTATCTATTTTGGGTAAGTGAAAGATTAAGGTGGAAAAAACTTTTCCAAATGACCCTAATTTGCATATGCAAACATCGCGTTGCGGAATGATGCTTGGAATTGCCCAAATACTGTCCAAACGATCATACGCCATCCCTTAAGTTTAATCTGAGGTTTAGTTTTATTTACCTTGTTTGTATGTGGGAAGCATGATCATCAGTATATAAACACACTTGGGAAATAAACATACTACCTTTGAAATTGACTCTAAGACTGACAACATATGAGAATGCAGACCTGGTAATGTAGAACTCCTTTGCAAGTGTTTCTTTTGTTTTTTACACTATATGCTTTGGTGCTTAGTGGCGTTAACATCAACTTGTGTAAACAAACAACTTGTTGTTGATGATGAAAAGGTGTTCAAAATAACATACCAGGTGTGAAAAATACTAGTTTTGTTGTGATTATGTAGTTTCCTCAGATGCAGAATAAGTATTCCAAAGATAAAAGTAAAAATATACAAATCGAATATGTTGTGAGACAAAATATGAAAGACATAGCTTTAGAAAACATCACCTTTATCAACTCACTATATAGGCTACATGCTGTATGATTGGTACCCATCATTTTTCAGTGATTATGGACTCATCAAAATGCAACATAAGATCCACCAATTTTTGTTACATTAAGGGATCTAGAATGAGCGTTTATGGCGTTTCGACAGTATTTTTTGTGGGACATGAGAGCACCTCAGACGTGTCAATTGCATTCTGAATACGAAGCATGTCTTTCTGATATCAAATAATTTTCATTTTTGAAATTCACGATATAATACAAATTTTATGACAAATTATTAAAATTTGATATTTTTCAAATTTTTGATATATAACAGTCCTCGAAATAAATGTTATAAATCTAATGATATATTCTTAAAGTGTATGTAGCTGGGAGGAAAAGCCGACGATCAATTGAAAATTTTGACCTTTTATATTGAAGATATTGATTTTTTTCCCAAAAAGACCTATTTTTTTTTTTTTTTTTGGTGTTTTGGGAAAAAAATCCATATCTTCAATACGAAAGGTCAAAATTTTCAATTGATCGTCGGTTTTCATCCCACCTACATACACTTTAAGTATAAATCATCAGATTTATAAAGTTTACTTCAAGTACTGTTAAATATCAAAAATATCAATTTTTAATGATTTGCCATAACATGTGTATTACATTGCGAATGTCAAAAAATCAAAATTATTTGATATCAGAAGGACATTCTTCGTATTCAGAATGCAATTCGATATGTCTGATGTGCTCTAATGTCCCACAATAAATTCTGTCCAAACGTTCATACCCCTTCCCTTAATGTGATAAAAGTTTTTAACTATAAATTCTGGACATTCCAAGAGACTCCTATGGTGCATTTGGAAGAAGCAGGTTTCAATAAACACCAAAACCAGTGGGTACCAATCATTTTGAAACAGCTTCTGAACTGCAATTTACTTGTTTTCCACTAATCATGAAAATTGTGTTAGAATATGTATGGCTTTGCATATCTTAAAATATATGAGGACAAATTACTTGTATTTTCTTAGGATTGATGTAATCTTGGCAATTTGATATATATAGGGCCTAGGCTACATTTTGCTTATAAGTGTGGACAAGTGCTTTCCAAGCAATTTAATGTAAAACCTTTTAAGGTTAATAATTTAACAATTTTAATTTAAAAATATTACTTGTAATTAAAGCACTTCAGGCTTAAGACTTTCACATGGTATTTTAGTACACCACTGGGCATTACAATCATGCAAGAAGTAGAAATTCAAGAAAAATCGGGGGCCTCGCTGTGCAGCAAATCACGTATGTGGTGAATTTGTGATAACATAACTAACTGAATGTCATTATTTCTTTGTTTCTATTTTCATAATGCCATCTTCTAATGGTGCCTGTATTGGAAACATAAATCTACTCATGGTATGCATTGGACAATATAGGTAAGTATTTTCAAAAAAAGTTTGATCTAATTCACAACAAAAGAAATTGGGAGACTATTGTTTTAACAATAAAATTTGACATTTTCGTCAATGTTAGCAGTTTCTGACCATACATACACCATACAACAATTTCATAATCACTGCTTTTTTCTTCTATTTTGTCTTTTTTCATATAAAATATCCCTAATTAGAATTTGATAGACTTTCACTTCACATCTAAGTTGTTCCTACAACTGTCAAATATATGTGACGTGTCATGTCAAAAGGAGACACTTTTGGGCAGGATCAGTAAATGGAGAAATAGCCAAAAATCTGCCGGGAGATTTTTTCACAATTTGGGTTTGTTATGTATTTGTGATGTTATTAATGTTTAAAGGTGAACCTCATTGAAAATAAAGTTATATATCAATGGAAAGCTTATGATGCAAGGAAGCAGAAAAGAATATTTTTTATTTGCCTAACGCACCAGGATAGACATAATCTCCATGGCACCCCCCCTAAAATACAAAACGAAATCGTTCAAATTGGGGCGCTTTCGGTGATGACGTCAGCACGGGGACACACAGTTACTTCCGGGTTTGATTGTAAACACAATGTCCATGCATTACTGTGGCATGCATCGGGCCAATGCACTAACTCAGTCATTGTCAACTTACTTTACATGAAAAATATCTTCAATAAGATAAGAATAACATGAAGGAAACATCATGATCAAATCAAGAATGAAGTTCCTGAATAAAGTGTGTGGATTAAAAATGGGAAAAGTGCTGGCGGGTGATTTGGGATAGGCCAAGCCATCCACGATATGCAGGGAATATTACAGTAAAGCACGAAGAGCGAAGATTCAAGCGAAGAACCGGAATGAAAACAGATTGCAAAAATAACTGCTAGTGCTACCAGTTCAGATCGTCACACCAAGTTGAGATGAACTTATTACAATGAGAAAATGAAGGAATAGAATAAAGTACATGTACGGGATTTTTAATTATTTCTTAACTTTACAACCGGTCATGTATGATAGGCGAACTCGTAGATACATACGGGCGCGGTGAACTCAGTACAGTGACTGACTATGACTGAGTCTCAGTCGCCGAAAGTGTTCCGTATCCGCGACTGTACGTACTGTACTTGCAGACAAAATGACCGATTTGATATTCACATTATGATATTTCCAACTTATTGCTACTTCATCAGCAAAATTTATTCCTGTAAATGTTCCAAATATAAGGGAATGATTGATCAAATCTGCTGAAACACGGCGCAAACTTGTGCTGCCGGAGAGACGGCGAGTCGCTGTGTTTGCCCACCTTGATCGTAGCGGCTGCCTGTAATTTCTTCAGCATAAAAGCAGCAATTTACGCATCGTGTTCGGTAATCCATAAAACATGAATGTTTCACTTTTTCAGTACACTGATTGTAGTATCATTAAAAGAATCGTGACACAAGTGACAATATTTTAATTTTATTCAGATTTCAGAATTCCATCAAATAACGGTCTACTAAGCCTAAATTGTATTTATTTTATAATAAAGTATCTGTTTCTTTCAATCGTGATTGTGTGGAAAGAATGTACCGGAGAATGTATTACATAATGCGCTAAATATGAAAACCTTTATGGGCTGGATTTGATGAAATCGGCGGGTTTTTTAATTAATTTTTAATTACTACAAGACGATATTTTTAAAAATCAGATATTTTAAAATGAATCAAGAATAGGGAATGTCACAAACAAGTTATTTAATTTGTTATTCGATCATGTTTATTCAGTCCATGACATGAACGGTATACGGTAGCAGCAATCATTTGCGCATGGAATTGATCCCAGCGCGAAATTCAAACTCAATTACCCAGTTATACCCAGCCAGTTATGACTGATTTTGTCAAAAATTTACGGAACATTTTCGTGTTGACAATAATTCTATTATTTCTTAATATATAGAAGGAATCAGCAACGTGAAGATTCTTCTCATTTCAAGCTTTATTGTGAAAATCAGACTTGCCGGGCAGCTTGCAAAGTACAGGAAGCAAGTCTTGTTTACATGTTTCCGAGTAGGATCACGTGACTGCGAACCCTGAGCTTACGTCACAAGCATTCTCAAGGTCAAAGACGATTGATTTGGGTGCTTTTCGAGCGCCTTAAAAAATACCAAAAATTCATTCATTTTTTAATTTTTCAGCTTTATTGGCCATCAAAAAAATCGGAAAAAATTATTTTTAATATCCTGATATCATAAGCTTTCCATTGATATATAACTTTATTTTCAATGAGGTTCACCTTTAAAATATTGTTTGATAGTTTCAGACCGGAATATAACTGGCATCTTGTATTTTTTGAGACATTTTTCAAGCTAATTCCTACTCTCAACATTGTCAATAATATTTTTAAAGGCCGATATCTCAATTTCCAATTTTATAATACCATAACTTACGAACTCAATATCTTCGCTTAGGAATGTCCGATTTCATTGGGGAAAACCGCAATGTGGAGCGAAATATCTCTATATTTAAGATATGTAAAAACCTCAAAATTGATAACCTGCCCAAAAGTGTCTCCTTTTGACATGACACATCACATATGTGCTCTTTTGTGGGGGATCGCTGATTGTGCTTTTATTTTAACAGCTTTGGGACATTTTTATAAAAAAATAGAAACTTTTTTTATGAGAAAATATTTATCTTCACTTGCCTTCTGTCAAAGTAATCAACATAAATTATTATTGCACTCATATAGCGGATCTTATGGTTCATGAATTATAGCCAATAAAGGCTCAAAACGCATTCTCTGTATTGTGTAATGCACAATTCAAGAACTTGAAGACATGTGCAGATCCATTCAGACCTAAGTAGGACATTTTGAAAATTACAATTAATTTACAATCACAAACTTTTGGTACATAAGCTTGCTGATGTTGAAATCACTAAGTATGATTAGGACATACTTGTTGCAAAGTTGTAAACTTTTTGATACATCCATTTTCTTGTGTTTTGTTTTGTTGTTTTGCTCCTTGGTTTTGCATTATCTCAATTTCATTATTGCCAACTTTGGTCTAACTAGATCAGATCATGGCAATAAATGAATTAATAAATGTAGATATTTATATAGTGCTTTATGCCGTAAACAGCCTCAAAGCGCTTTACATTTATTCCGCCGTCATTAGAATGTCGGAACCACGTTTGCAGCCTACATATGGCGCAGGGTTCATCAGTACAACGACTGTGACTACCCCTAACAGCTTCCCATTGCACCTGAGTGGGGTGAGGTAAGCGAGGCAAAGCGCCTTGCCCAAATGCGCAACACGATGGTGGGACGGGGATTCGAACCCGCGCACGTCGAGCAAGCTCCAAGATTATGAGTCCAAGGCCGTAACCACTGGGCCACCGTGTCCTCAATCCCATAGCACACATGGAGCCATGCATTACATTTCACACTGCCTCTGTGAAAATCCTTTAAAAAGTTGTTTGTCACAATATTCTATCCACTAATCCAGCCTGGTGGATTTCCATGGATGCATGCATGATGGAGGGAGGAACATGTTGCCATGCCATTGTGAGAAATGGCTGCCTTGTGTTAGATTCTGAAATTATATTTGCCAATGAATCCAAACCGTTGACAAAATATTGATCTTATGATTCATTTGGTTTTAAAACAGAGGTCATCAGTAGTGTGATGTCATTTTCGGCCATCTTGAGGGTAAATCAGTATAAGTATAAAAGAAATCATGTGATAACGAGTACACAGATTTGCACCCAAGACAAGAATGCAACCATATTGATTTTTCAGCTTTTACCCACAAGATGGTGAAAGGCTGGCGACCACTATTGTTATTAGGTGCTCCTGGAAGCATATCAAATCCCTCAGACTTGACACCTTGATAGTGATGCACATTTGAAATGACTAAAGGCAGCTATGACACATGACGCTCACATGATACCGTATAGCCTAATGTATTCAAGCTAAATGAGTTGTATGTTGATAAAATTGATTTTGAGTTGTGGACAAATATAGTGGTCAGAATCTTTTGTATTTTTTATGCAATGAAAATACATGCATATTTCAAGAACCTTTCTACCAATTCTGATCAATTTGTTCACCTCTTGATTGGTCAATGATGTTAGATTAATATAATGATAAATGCAGGCCCGTACGCAGGATTTCATTCGGGGTGCAGATTTTGAAAAAGTGGACCTTTTTCCAGGGGGGGGGGGCGATTTTGTGAAAAGTGGACAAAATTTGGATCTTTTTTGTCCAAAAATGCGTAAAAACCCTGAAATTTTGGGACTTTTTATATACTTTTCCAAATTGGGGGTGCATCACACCCCCCTGCGCATCTGGCCTGGATAAATGATATTGCCTGACAAATGACTTGTTTTGCATTATTGCATCCCGTATTCAACCAGGTCATGAAAGCTTTGATTCTGTTGTTGTCAGTGATTTATGTTGTGTGTGATGTGATGGATTAGGTTAAAAGCAATGGGCTGTTCAAGTTGAAATCCATACACCCCCTATGGAAGACATGACCTTAATCTCCCACACAGGGGGTGTAGATTTCAAATGGAGTCACCCATTCAGGTAACCTCATTTGAAATTCACACTCTCTCTGTGGGAGATTAAGGTTATGACTACCATAGGGGGTGTATGGGTTTCAATGGGAATAGCCCGATGAAATTCATGTAGGGATTGGATTTCATGCGATTTAATGGCACAGTTTTTAGGAACGAGTTTTGTAGCAAGATTCAACTTGACAGTGTGGGATATTATGTTGCCATGAGGCTGGAAATTTAACGCTTTACTTGTTAGGTACAGGGCATACACTGTAATACATAAATAAACACAGGCACATGTTCAATTTGTAATACATTTTGCTCTATACCATTTTGCTCTCTACTCGATAAAACATTGGTGAAAATAACTGATATGCCATATACTATCTACCTGAAGACTGAAGACAGTATTGGTAAAAATGACTGATACTCCATATGCTATCTACTACTGAAGATAACATTGGTGAAAAATGACTGATATGCCATATGCTATCTACTGAAGACTGAAGATAGCATTGGTAAAAATAACTGATGTGCCATATGCTATCTACTGAAGATAGCATTGGTGAAAATGACTGATATGCCATATACTATCTACCTGAAGACTGAAGATAGCATTGGTAAAAATAACTGATGTGCCATATGCTATCTACTGAAGATAGCATTGGTGAAAATGACTGATATGCCATATACTATCTACCTGAAGACTGAAGATAGCATTGGTAAAAATAACTGATGTGCCATATGCTATCTACTGAAGATGGCATTGGTGAAAACAACTGATATGCCATATGCTATCTACTGAAGATAGCATTGATGAAAACAACTGATGTGCTATATGCTATCTACTAAAGATAGCATTGATGAAAACAACTGATATGCCATATGCTATCTACTGAAGATAGCATTGATGAAAACAACTGATATACTGAAGATATCATTGGGTGAAAGTAACTGATATTCCATATGCTATCTACTGAAGATAGCATTGATGAAAACAACTGATGTGCTATATGCTATCTACTGAAGATAGCATTGATGAAAAACAACTGATGTGCTATATGCTATCTACTGAAGATAGCATTGATGAAAACAACTGATGTGCTATATGCTATCTACTGAAGATAGCATTGATGAAAACAACTCATGTGCTATATGCTATCTACTGAAGATAGCATTGATGAAAACAACTGATATGCCATATGCTATCTACTGAAGATAGCATTGATGAAAACAACTGATGTGCTATATGCTATCTACTGAAGATAGCATTGATGAAAACAACTGATGTGCTATATGCTATCTACTGAAGATAGCATTGATGAAAACAACTGATATGCCATATGCTATCTACTGAAGATAGCATTGATGAAAACAACTGATGTGCTATATGCTATCTACTGAAGATAGCATTGATGAAAACAACTGATGTGCTATATGCTATCTACTGAAGATAGCATTGATGAAAACAACTGATGTGCTATATGCTATCTACTGAAGATAGCATTGATGAAAACAACTGATATGCCATATGCTATCTACTGAAGATAGCATTGGTGAAAACAACTTATATGCTATATGCTATCTACTGAAGATAGCATTGGTGAAAACAACTTATATGCTATATGCTATCTACTGAAGATAGCATTGGTGAAAATAACTGATATGGTATATGCTATCTACTGAAGATAGCATTGATGAAAACAACTGATGTGCTATATGCTATCTACTGAAGATAGCATTGATGAAAACAACTGATGTGCTATATGCTATCTACTGAAGATAGCATTGATGAAAACAACTGATATGCCATATACTATCTACTGAAGATAGCATATGGCATATCAGTTGTTTTCATCAATGCTATCTACTGAAGATAGCATTGATGAAAACAACTGATACACTAAATGCTATCTACTAAAGATAGCATTGGTGAAAACAACTGTTATGCTATCTACTGAAGATAGCATTGGTGAAAACAACTGATATGTTATCTACTGAAGATAGCATTGGTGAAAACAACTGATATGCTATCTACTGAAGATAGCATTCATGAAAATAACTAATATGCTATCTACTGAAGGTAGCATCATCTCATGAGGGAATAAGAAGCTGATTTCAAGTATATCATTGTATCTTTCGGTCTGGAAGTTTGTGATTTGGTTATAGAAATGTAATGGAACCCAAATAAGGATAAACAGAATGAATATGACTGTTAATAGAATAAGTCCCTTTCCCCATTCAACCGGGACAGTATGTTCAATGACCAGACATTTTACCTCCTCCCCACATATCTGGTGAGTAAGTGAGGTCTAACACACTGTCAACCCAAATGAGATATCCCATATGTCTGTCTGTATATAACAGCAACCATTAGTAATGTTATCCACACAACAGTTAATGGTAGCAAATAGAAGTGTGTTCATCTTAATAGGAATCAGTGGCCACTATCTGATTAGATTGCCTAGTTGATGCGACATATATACTACTGCTGTCAACATCCGGTTACTGGATGCAAGAATACTTGGTCATCTTCATCACAATATGCTTGTATGTTTGATCATTTGTTTGATGCTTGTGTGTTAAATGCTCTGAATGTTAGCCATAGGTGTCAACATAAAATGTGAAAGTTTTGAGATATTTCTACAAAATATCAAGAGCTATCTTCAGAACCACTGAAAATTCTAGGCTTGTTTGTACTCATTTTAATGCATTTTTCATCCTGATTCCAAATATGTGACCGTACAGCACGAATGAGCCATAAATTCCCTAAATTGTATTCTGAGTTACAGTGTAAAACGTGTATGAAGGTCGTATTCATCGGTAATTTAAGCTGGCGCGACATCTATCTCATTTTGATAGTCAAACACCAATCAATAATCCTATTGTTGAAGTGGATAATAAGCTTCTACCTTAGATGGCTATAGAATTTTTAATAGCGCTGGTCTTTGTTTGTTTTTGGCTAAATCCTGTTCAAGTGGTAGGTTACCAGGCAATGTATTTGTATAGGTATGAGCTGGTATGTATAACCAACAATTAACAATGAGAGAACTTTCTTAAATCTCGTTGACTTGGGGATGATTTGAAATGACCGCCAATTATGACTGTTTGATATTTATTGCCAGCAATGTGGAAAAAGAGACACATGTAGAAACGAAAGAAGCTAACATTTTGTTGAAGGAGCAAAGTTTAACAAACCATACCCCCGCTTCTGGATATCGTTTGAAGTCAAATGATATACCATGCATGGTAATAGACATGTACAATTCTGAAATTTTTGAAAAAAATTGAAACTTGTCGTCTGCAGTTGACACCCCCCATATGGAGAGGGTCAAAATTGCTCACTTTTATCGAATAGAAGCAAGTTTTAGTGGACAAAAATCTCTGAGATTAACTTATGATACAGGCAATTTATTTTGTATATAAAATATTCACATGTCTAAAAAAAAATCTATCCAAACAACCCATACCTATAGAACTATTAACCAGTATCAGAAATAAAATATGTGTCATGTTCAATGCCGCAGTACTTGTTGCAACAATAACATTCCCCAGACACAGATTTACACCCCAAGCCAGCCCTCCTTCCCTCCCATGTTCTATTAAATATATTCATGTCGTCAAGTAATTTATAAGCTACAAAACTGTGTCATGCTCTATAGTGCTTTTGCTTGCAGAGTTTGCTGAGTATTGGATATTATTTCGAAACCCAAATTTTAACTTCCTAAATCAAATGGATTTTAAAAAGTTGTACCAAATATCTGATTGTTGACGATCTCAGGAACCTCCTACCTGGTACTAAGCATGTTTAGAGTCATTTTGATGAATGAAGTTTAATCAATTTTGGAGCAAAAATATGCATATTTACAAATCCGTACCATGGCCTGGTTAAGTGTAATGGAGTTCTGTATCATTCATAGTACAGTGTTCATCTGCCGTGGGCAAACTTTGATAGAGTATCAATAAAACAGGGATGGTACATGCCTCTGATGATCTGCTATTTTGATTTGGTATGAAATTTATGTTTTATGCTCAAGATATGGAGTAACACAATTTGTATTGTTTCATAGTGTTTGAGTATCATACTCTATGGTGTAGTGAAATAGGAATTATGCTTGAAATTGGTTTTCTGCTGCGCCATTGTTTGACTTGAAATAATGGTATCACCTGTGTTATTTTATGAAATGATAGATGCATGGTAGAGGCTTAAAACAATAGCTTTTATTCTCTCATTTCTATTTCATCGCATTCTGATTGCAAGATTTGTCTCGTCTCGTTGATGCGACACTCATTACCAGGTGGTGGCCGCATTGCATTCTATTCAGTAAATTTTCATCGTCAACCGTGTAATTGAATGGGATTATTTTGAAATTTTAAAACGCTTGAAATATCACAAACAAATAGGCCTATGTTGATAAATAATATAAATACAAGCTAAAACCATTGGGGTTCGATAATGAACCCCACAAAACTAACCGACTATATTGGAAAATGCCATACGGCCGGGCGGTTTCACAAGTTGCCGGCTCAATCATGTCAACCGCCGCCTGACTCATTACATTTATCAGAATGGAAGAGCAAGTAAATATTCCATCTAATTTGGCAACTGTGTAATTGAGTTTGTATGTATTGAGAGACGAAAATAAGCGTAAATGATATATTTATGAGGTACTACCGATGAATGCAACCAGAATGCAAAGGAAATCAAAATTGTAAATTTCTTGAGTGGGATGGGTTGGTCTCTTTAAAGGAGTATTTCATAATCCTAGCATCCTCTTTTTATGACTGTTTGCAGTAGATATCCACGAAAAAAGTTTATTCCCAAAATGTTAGTTGATTCCGATTTTGCATTTGCAAGTTTTGCATGATTATGTGTATCACCACTCCATATAAGCCACTGTGTTGTAATTTCGTTCTGGTATATCAGAACGTAATTCAAAATTGATGATATATTTGTTAAATGACATTTTCTGCAAGATATTGGTTGTATGTAAACAATATGTATCCAGAGTTTTCCAGTGGTGTAAAAATCTAAACCCTTTTCTAGAAAAGTTAGGGATGAGGCTGTGAATCACAAAATACCCCTTTAATTGCTGTAGAGATTGGTATATATTTTGGTTCGCTCAAGTTTGGTAGTAGCATTAATTTTTCCCAGTTGCGCCGGATGTGTGCCAACAAACTGCCCTTGTATATGTGTATGTATACTCTGTATGCTTAGCTTTATATGTTACATATTATTACAATGGGCCATCTAAAATCCACACTACCCCTGTAGAAGATTTAGCTAAAATCTTCCACAGAGGGAGTATGAGTTTTGAATAGAATAGACAATTGGGTAACTTCTGTTTGAAACGTGGAAGATATAGGTATGGTGATGTTAAATGCCAGGGGACTATGGCTTTCAAAATGAATAACCCTGACCAATTAACATATGAAAAACATACTCCCCCTGTGGCAGATATTTCCAAAATCTTGCACGGGGGAGTGTGGATTTCAACTAGAATAACGCAATGTCAGTAGCAAACTTGAGGTGAACCAAAGATTAGAGACAAAGAGAGAAAGATGAAGATAGAAAATAATACAAGAAGTTTTCATTATCACGTTTCATACTGCAAATATCATGAGAATGTTATGGAGAACATATAACCAGTGGCGGCATCAGGAATTTTTTTCCGGGGGGCATTGGGGGGGGCAAAGTGAATTTCGGGGGGGGCAAAATCGACAAATTTTGATGACCTGGGGGCAAGAAAAATATTTGCCCCCCCCATAGCTACCGCCACTGCATAATTATAACAGATCAAGTTGTAGGTCATTTTCATGCTCTTCATCTAACATTTTTGCAGATTTTACCCAAATTTTTACCCCCAAGGAATTCAGTAATATGCACTGATAATAGAGTGGAATTCGCACAACACACGTCTCATGTCATGACCTTACTGGCAAAGATATCCAGTCATAAATGTTGGTGGTGCTGTTCTATCATCTAGTACTACTGTTCATCCATTGTCTCTGATGTATATAGCATGTATAGCTATGTATGGTTCATTTATTGATGGTCTAATTTCTGATTTTGTTGTTTCTACCTATGGATACATAAAAACAAGAGGGTATGATAGAATTTCACTACATCAATCATATTCTTGCTTAAAACGCACTTACAGATGTAATTTTGTAGTATTTACACCAATATTATCCTGTTCTTTGGACGCCACCATCATTGGATTTGAACCCAGAAATGAGTGATACTTTCTGCTTTCGCCCTGATTTTTAAGCTTATTTTAATGAAATTTTGCCTAAATGCCCCATTTAAAAAAATTAGATCTTTTGGGGAAAAATCCATATCTTCAATTGTCAATTGATCGTCAACGTTTCATCCCAGCTACATACACTTGAAGTACATATCATTAGATTTATAAAGTTTACTTTGAGGACTGTCAAATATCAAAAATATCAATTTTTAATCATTTGCCATGTGTATTATATCACTATATTATCCCGGGGGTGCCAGTTGAACCGTCAATGAAGTCATCACCGACCAAAATTTCGCGGTAAAATGGTATCCTTTTAAGCATAGGCCACGTCCCCGGGACGCGAAAAGGGTCTCAATTTTGGTGTTTTCTGGAAAAAGGGTACCTTTTTACAATAGATATGTCGGCGTTTTGGGTTCATGAAAAATCAAAGTCCAGCATTTGACGTCAGCCGCTGTTTTCGTTCCTGATTGTAAACAACTTCTTACTTCCGGGTCTGTAAGTGTAATATATTAGTCTTGTGCCCGGTCTTGTACCATGATTAAAGCTCGGTGATGTTTGTGCATGCTGCCGAGCGGGCTGCGTCGAGACGGGCGTAGAGACTACGATTTTGTACAAGGTACAGATACTGTGTCATCGGAATGGATTACGACATACGTTTGACTGCTGAACCAGATATGACAGGAACCATGCCTTTTGGAAATCGTGAAGTGACATTTGCCATCGCTGTTTGTCACCCGCAAAAACCGAAGTTAAACGGGGAAAAAAAAGTGCTTTATATTTCAGATTTCAGAGCTTAGCGCGGATCATGGATTCGGCCCGGGATTCAGCACTGAAATCAAAGGTAAATTTAATATGGTTCATGTATTTATTGCCAAGAATAGGAAATAAAACTTTTCCACTACAAATAACCTGTTGGTGTATGATCTTCCCCTACTTGTACTAATTGGATACCAATGAAATGATTGCAGCTTGTTTGTTGTGTATGACCACAATTTTGTGTTAAGGATGATATTCCAGGCTATTTCATATTATAACAGAAATTGTATGTAAAGGGATTGGAAATACACTAGGTAAATATTGCTTTCTACCTTCGTCAGTGAAAAGGGTCATTGGGACATGTAAGGTCAGTGATATGGGTACCTTTGTTTGCACCATGGCTGTGGTCAGTGATTTGGGTATCCTTTTTTCATAGCAGGTCAGTGGTAAGGGTTACCTTTCAGCCCTTGGGCATGACAGTGTTTTGGGTGAAAAATAAAAGTGTCTGGTCAGTGATGACAACATGCAATGGTATATGAGTGGCACCCCCGGGTATATTATATATTATTGTTGTTAAAGCAACAAACTCTCAAGTTTTGCCATTCAGCCTCCCTCTTTGCTATGGCTCATCCAAATATTATCACATTTCTTGTCTGTCCCAATCATTGTTCAAGGCTAGCAGTATTTTTGTAGCATTGGCATTTTGCCAGGGCTGCTTGCTTCAAAGTGATTGAAGTTATGTCAGTGAGGATCAAATTAGTTAATTACCAATTAATTTAGAAATTCTGTGCTTTGGGACTTGCCAAACAGGAGGAAAATATTATTTAAAACCGGCAGGCTAAATATATCTCAAAAATCACCATAAGTGACTAAATGTGATGCACCGGAGGAACTGAGCTAGTTCTATGAAGATAAAGCCTGCGTGACCAGGAAAAGAATGACCCTATATTTATAGAAATTAGATCACACTGCAGCCATTTAACCTTGTTTCTCGCAATGCTGAAATGTCGCAAGAGAAATTAAAATCATATCGCCTGGTTGGGTCACCACGAGTTTTGCAGTCAAATAGTTGACTCTGATGATGAGTTTTCTACGCCACATCAGCGTTGACCTCGCTTAACACTTAATATGTAATCAGGGTGAATAAACAGAGCTGACCGACAAATGAAAATTTCATTTTTTTTCTCTTGTAAGTTCTCCAAGCCTGGGGTAATTATTTTAAGGGTCAACTTTCATACAAAACATCAACTTTCATCACGGCTCGTGTTAGCCGGTCATCACAACCACGTAACAACCAGTCAATATGAGCGTATTTATTTGATTATCATGTTTATGCAGTTTGGCTTCGGGGGACTAGGAAGTTAGTTATCAAGATTTTGTGTTAACCAGTTTATTGCTAATTTCATTGGAAGTTGTAGAGTGCCCTTTGATGTTTTAAAGATTTCTCTCCTTATTTCTAATTGGTGTTCAAATAATTTTTTGGAAACTTGGTGAATCTTGATTTATGCATAATGTCAATATATTTCATCAGCAGTTCAAAACTTTGTTTGATAGGCTGGATGGATTATTCAAGTTAAAATTGTTAAAAGATCTACATCTGTCTTTAGTTTAAAGGAGAAAATGTTGAACAGTTTGACCCAAGAAAAATTGGGAGTTCTGTAAATGATGGTAATGATGAAGGTGATTATGGAAATGATGATGATGATGATGACGATGATGATGATGGTTCTAAAAATGATGACAATGATGATGATGATGATGATGATGTTGTGCCCTGTATAAATCCAATTGCATGATTATCATCATAGTGTGACATCAATATCTGTTGTTGCCAGGTAACTGGTTCATGCTATGATCACAACACAAAGTCAATGGGTTGTTGATACATGTGCAATCCAAGTGTGAACCCGCATTAACTACTCCTGATTCCTGAAAAATACAGCGCTAATTTTTAATCCAAAAAAGTTAGTGCTGTATTTTTCCTGAAATGGGGAATGTAAGGTATGACATATTCACCACGACAGCAAATAAGAATCAATAAACACATCTATTTACAATTCCCTTTCAATGTATTGAGAAACAAAATATTTGCCATGTTTCTTCCCCACCAGTTATTTTTATTATTTTCCCCCCGATATTTTTGTTTTCAAAGGCATGACTATATTTGGACTGAAAATAAACTATAGATATTTACATGCAAATATTTACAGGGCCTTCATAAGAACAGCTTTTAGCTGATCTGGGCATACCCTGGGTAATGATAATAAATGATAATAATAATCAGGGGTGCAAATTGTGATTTCTTCCTCAGGAGCAAGGATTTTCAGCTCAAGATTTCCTCAATCATACCAGACATAAAATAGGTTTGTTCTATGTAAAATCTTCGAGCTTTCAAAAAGGGGTTTATTTGGGAAAATGCGCGCGCACAGCGCGCAAAAATTTGGTATTTTATATTAACTTGGCCTATGATTGGTGTGAATTTTGCTGGGACACAGGCTCCTTTCCTCCACCCCCGATTTTCTCAGTCATTATTTGTCAGAGAGAGCACTTTTCTCTTTCATTTTTTGTCGCTCTGCCACCCCCCCTCCCCCTTATTATCTTTTGCTGAGATCTGTTTCCCTCTTCTACCTCCTCCTCCTCTTCTTCTTTCCTCTTTCCCTCTTCCTCTCCTCTCTTCCTCTTTTTTCCTCGCTTTCTTTTTTTCTTCTCAAGGCATTATTTCCTCAATTTTGACTGTCATTTCCTAGGAGCGGTGCTCCCCGCTCCCGCACAATTTGCATCCCTGATAATAATGCTCCTCAGGAATGGCAAATTAACTCAAAAGAGAGCGGCTCTTTACGTGTAGCCATGCACAATTTTCATATTCAAATCAAGACTGTTATATTTGGCTGTTCCATTTGAAATACACACACTCCATGTGGAAGACATGACCTTAATATCCCACACAGGGGGTGTTGATTTCAAATGGAATCACCCAGTCAGGTAACCCCATTTGAAATTCACACTCCCTGTGTGGAAGAGTAAGGTCATATCTTCCAGGGGGTGTATGGTTTTCAACTGGAATATCTTATTTCACACCGATTGAATAATATTGTAATAGCATTCAATACATTGATCTATTATAATATTATATACAATAGCATATGATGCAAGTGAGAGAAATGAGTCGGATGTCGCAAACGTCAATATTCAGATACAGCGTAGACAACGATTTTCATTTCTTTTGTCTCTTATAGTTGAAGCAACACAAGTAAACGTTCATATCTTGGAAACAATTGATGAAATTATAAAGCCAGTTTCATTAAATGCAAATTGTAGCAATTACAGCATATAATTTAATGATTTATAAAATTCAATATTAAAAATGGCCGACATTGGACTCGTTTCGTGCAATTTTGTCGCATAATACGCTCTCTTCTTTCAATCATAATAATCCGTCCCTTGTATAGCGGTAAACTGATAGTGAATTAACGTTTTCAATTTGCAACTCCCATGCAAGAGAGAAAATCATATTTTGCTGGGAATCATTGAAAGCGCTGGAAATAAATGTCATCCCTTTGTACGCTCCGGGGAGGTTATCCGATGCAGCTTTGATTCTTGATACATAAATGGCTCCTATCTGGGCCAAATGCTTACTGGGAAATCACAATAAATTCAATCAGGTATTCTCAATTTTGGTCTATTTCCGATTATTTTAATGTGTGTGTGTGAAAATTATTATTAACTTAGTGTTCCATTTTTAGCAGAGTGTCATGCTCAATATATTTCTCATCTTTTTATGTCTAACTTTGATGGAATAATTATTATAATTAATTTATTGTGTCACATAGTTTTAATACACTGTATGTACTTTCCAAAAGAGCATCACATTTTGGTATGGTATCAGCCCAGGGGCGTAGCCAGCTTTCTTGGTCAGGGGGGGCAAAAAAAATTTTTTAGGGGCACAGCTGAAAAAAAATTGCAGTTGCAACATGAATTTTTTGTTTTAGAGAGACTGTACATGTTTTGAGCTTCCAAAAAAGGCTTTATTGGGGTGATATGCGCGCGTAGCCCGCAAACAATTTTGAATTTGACACTATTTTTGCCCATGATCGAGACGAAAATTGCTTTATTGTGACAATGTGCAAAATGTTTGTATTTGACACTATTTTGGCCCATGATCGGGGTGAGTTTTGATGAAAAAGGCTTTTCCTTTGCCCTTTGGTCAGAGGGGCACTTTTTTCTTTCATTTTTTGTCAGGGGGGCAGTCTGCCCCCCTGCCCCCCGCTGGCTACGCTACTGTATCAGGCAGGGTGTTAGTTATCCACCTGTCATTTTGGACATGCAGTTTGCTCCTGGGACAGGCAAAATTAATGTTGCCTGTGACATATGGTAAATTCTGAAAGTAATGCTTGAATAAGTTCTGTGAACTCAAAACAAAACCAGATTAATAAATCAAGGCTATAACAATAACTGTTTGAACTGACTGAATCCCCAGAAGGGGTCTAATTTGTGGTTCCAGGGTCAGGCATTTTTGGTAAAAATGATGGGCATTTGTTAAATCTTAACTAAGACCCTGGTATCAATTAGCACAGCATTTTAATACTCTGCGTGTCATAGGCTTCAACATAAGAACATCAAAATTCATTGAATTACAAGCAAACAATTCACAGTTTCCTGTCACTTTTTCTGCATCGTGAACGTCTACTTTCAATATTTTTGAAATCTTTCCAAATTTAAAGGGCATTTAGTGATCCACAGCCTCATCCCCCACTTTTCCCAAAAAAGTTGAGATTTTTACACCACTGGATACCTCTGGCTACATAATGTTTATGTACCAAATATTTCTTGCAGATTAATTCGTTTAGCAAAAATATCGCCAAATTTGAATTTCGTTCTGGTGCACCAGAACGAAATTACAACACATTATCTATGGAGCAGTGTAATACACATAATCATGCATAATTCGCAAACGCAAAATCGGAATCAACTGAAATTTTGGAAATAAGCTTTTTTCGTGGATATCTACTGAAAAATGTCATAAAAAGAGGATGCTAGGATCACAAAATCCTCCTTTAAGGAAAGTAAAGAAATGTACCTGTTAATAATTGATTCTTCCATTCAGTGTATTCCATCCATTTCTTTGCATTTGATGTATACAGGATGTTATGTAGACGTTAGTTCCAGTGGGACATATCCTGTAGCAAACTCAATTTTTTGCACCGAATGACCTGGCCTTGTTTTCAAGGAATAATGGCATCACCGTGGCAGTTAATACTGGATTATGTCCATATTTGTAGCCAGACCGTAGGGCCATTGTATAGTTGGACATTTTGCATGTGCGTTTTTTTCCTTCAGTGCCTACATCCCTGTATTGAAGACATGACCTAGATCTCTTACACAGGGGGTGCAGGTTTCAAATGGAGTCACCCATTCAGGTAATCCCATTTGAAATTCACACTCCCTGTGTGGGAGATTAAGGTCATGTCTTCTTGGGGGTGTATGGATTTCAACTCGAATAGCCCAATTTGGCTGCAGAAAAACATCAAGAAGAAGAACAGAATAAAAGCCCAGAATGAAGGAAATAAAATATTTGAGCAAAATGTTGCAGACGTTTCAGATTCCTATTGGGCCTGCTTGTGTAGGTACACTGTGACCAAGGTACTTGGCTGGTACTGTGCAGTACCAGGGGAGTACCAGTGCAGTACCACTGCTACCAGTGCAGTACCACTGCTGGTGGGTCCTGTGCAGTAACCGCATTGGGACTATGTAGGTACTTTGTGTGTACCAGTCAGGCAGCCGTAACAAGAATCTTGTATGTATGTTTGGACATCTTATGGTTGTTATCTGCAGTAGATAGCAATAAATTACTATTTGAAGTATTAATGTTTGCTATCTTCAGTAGATAGCAATAAATTACTATTTGTACTATTTGAAGTACCGGGTATAATGTTTGCTATTGTCAGCAGATAGCAATAAATTACTATTTGAAGTATAATGTTTACTATCTTCAGTAGATAACAATAACTTACTATTTGTAGTATAATGTTTGCTGTCTGTAGTAGATAACAATACATTACTATTTGAAGTATTAATGTTTGCTATCTTCAGTAGATAGCAATAAATTACTATTTGTACTATTTGAAGTACCGGGTATAATGTTTGCTATTGTCAGCAGATAGCAATAAATTACTATTTGAAGTATAATGTTTACTATCTTCAGTAGATAACAATAACTTACTATTTGAAGTATTAATGTGTGCTATCTTCAGTAGATAACAATACATTACTATTTGAAGTATTAATGTTTGCTATCTTCAGTAGATAGCAATACATTACTATTTGGAGTATTAATGTTTGCTATCTTCAGTAGATAGCAATAAATTACTATTTGTACTATTTGAAGTACCGGGTATAATGTTTGCTATTGTCAGCAGATAGCAATAAATTACTATTTGAAGTATAATGTTTACTATCTTCAGTAGATAACAATAACTTACTATTTGAAGTATTAATGTGTGCTATCTTCAGTAGATAGCAATACATTACTATTTGAAGTATTAATGTTTGCTATCTTCAGTAGATAGCAATACATTACTATTTGAAGTATTAATGTTTGCTATCTTCAGCAGATAGCAATAAATTACTATTTGAAGTATTAATGTTTGCTATCTTCAGTAGATAGCAATACATTACTATTTGAAGTATTAATGTTTGCTATCTTCAGCAGATAGCAATAAATTACTATTTGAAGTATTAATGTTTGCTATCTTCAGTAGATAGCAATACATTACTATTTGGAGTATTAATGTGTGCTGTCTTCAGTAGATAGCAATACATTACTATTTGAAGTATTAATGTTTGCTATCTTCAGTAGATAGCAATACATTACTATTTGAAGTATTAATGTTTGCTATCTTCAGCAGATAGCAATAAATTACTATTTGAAGTATTAATGTTTGCTATCTTCAGTAGATAGCAATACATTACTATTTGAAGTATTTGAAGTACCGGGTATAATGTTTGCTATTGTCAGCAGATAGCAATAAATTACTATTTGAAGTATAATGTTTACTATCTTCAGTAGATAACAATAACTTACTATTTGAAGTATTAATGTGTGCTGTCTGTAGTAGATAACAATAAATTACTATTTGAAGTATTAATGTGTGCTATCTTCAGCAGATAGCAATAAATTACTATTTGTACTATTTGAAGTACCGGGTATAATGTTTGCTATTGTCAGCAGATAGCAATAAATTACTATTTGAAGTATAATGTTTACTATCTTCAGTAGATAACAATAACTTACTATTTGTAGTATAATGTTTGCTGTCTGTAGTAGATAGCAATAACTTACTATTTGAAATATTAATGTTTGCTATCTTCAGTAGATAGCAATACATTACTATTTGAAGTATTAATGTGTGCTATCTTCAGTAGATAACAATAACTTACTATTTGAAGTATTAATGTGTGCTATCTTCAGTAGATAACAATAACTTACTATTTGAAGTATTAATGTGTGCTATCTTCAGTAGATAACAATAACTTACTATTTGAAGTATTAATGTGTGCTATCTTCAGTAGATAACAATAACTTACTATTTGAAGTATTAATGTGTGCTATCTTCAGTAGATAGCAATACATTACTATTTGAAGTATTAATGTGTGCTATCTTCAGTAGATAACAATAACTTACTATTTGAAGTATTAATGTGTGCTATCTTCAGTAGATAGCAATACATTACTATTTGAAGTATTAATGTGTGCTATCTTCAGTAGATAGCAATAAATTACTATTTGTACTATTTGAAGTACCGGGTATAATGTTTGCTATTGTCAGCAGATAGCAATAAATTACTATTTGAAGTATAATGTTTACTATCTTCAGTAGATAACAATAACTTACTATTTGTAGTATAATGTTTGCTGTCTGTAGTAGATAGCAATAACTTACTATTTGAAATATTAATGTTTGCTATCTTCAGTAGATAGCAATACATTACTATTTGAAGTATTAATGTGTGCTATCTTCAGTAGATAGCAATAAATTACTATTTGAAGTATAATGCTTGCTATCTTCAGTAGATAGCAATAAATTACTATTTGTACTATTTGAAGTACCGGGTATAATGTTTGCTATTGTCAGCAGATAGCAATAAATTACTATTTGAAGTATAATGTTTACTATCTTCAGTAGATAACAATAACTTACTATTTGTAGTATAATGTTTGCTGTCTGTAGTAGATAGCAATAACTTACTATTTGAAATATTAATGTTTGCTATCTTCAGTAGATAGCAATACATTACTATTTGAAGTATTAATGTGTGCTATCTTCAGTAGATAGCAATAAATTACTATTTGAAGTATTAATGTGTGGTATCTTCAGTAGATAGCAATAAATTACTACTTGAAGTATTAATGTGTGCTGTCTTCAGTAGATAGCAATATGTTACTATTTAAAAAAAAAGGATTTATAAAGCGCCTTTCTCCAGATCTTAGAGGACTCAAAGCGCTGTAATTTCGCTGCAATGGTGAATCATCACAATCAGATCGCATCAAGTAGGCCAGTTGCTGCCGGACGGCGCACACCTATCCGCATTTAGATTGTAACATCCATCAATTATCTGTGCAGCTCCCCAAATTCCATTGGGTGAAGGAAGTTTTTGATAACCAAACAACTAAATTTGAAGTATAATGTGTGCTGTCTGTAGTAGATCATATCAGAATACACTCTTTTCCTAATGATGCAAAAACTAAAAACAAAATTTATAGGTAGGTTAGTGTCAGCATATATGTAACCATAATACAAAGCCAATCTCACTTATGAGAATCTTGTTCCTCAGTTCACTACATTTATATTGTTATTAATTAATATTCTACCTATATCAATATTAGAGATAGGCCTACTTAACTCCTTCCAGCAGTCATGGCCAAAATGTAAATTCTACTGTGCTTGAGCTTCATGTACTGACTCTTTGAACTAGAAATCCTTGTCAAATTTTATGTGAGTCCAGCATTAAATGCTGAGAAAAATACATTCTGTATAATTTTTGAAAATGAGTTCTTCATAATTTGATATTTTAATGCTCCATATTATATGTTTACCTGGGAATATGAATTACTTTGATGTGATGTTAATGGTATGACTTAAAAGCCATAATGTATGAGTTACATTGAATTTTAATTTTGTTATTCTTCACTTAAAATGCTAGAATAATATTAGTAATAACTATCAGGAAAGGTTTCTATCCATTTTTTAAGTCAAAATAACAAGATAACATGAAAGAAACCATGCAGGCTATCATGGCCATTTAACATTGAGTTCTATGGGGGACTTAGGCCTTAATGCTCTGCCTGCTATTCATGCGCTTCAACGGAAAAAGTTCAAGTTTTGAAATTTTTTCTCAAAATATCAAGAGCTATCTTAAGAACTACTCAACCAATACTAAGCTTGTTTGTACTCATTTTAATGCAATTTTCATGCTGATTCCAAATATGGTCACGAAAATTTACATTTCTGAAATTTTTGAATTAAAAAAAAAATTTGAAACATGTCGTCTGCAGTCGACACCCACGTGAAGAGAGTTAATGTACAATCTTTTAAAATGAGTTTGGTCAATTTTTTTCAAACCTGATTTTTGGCATATTTGTAATGCTTCATGTCCAAACTTACACCTAATTAGATTCAGCCAAATTAAATATATTTTTAGGTCAATAGAGCAAAATTGAATTGACTTTAAATACATCACAGTTAAGCGGCCAAGATAGTGAGTTTTCTCTCATTTTACCTCATTAGTTTAGCTTTCCTGACAGTTGTTACTAATAATATTTTATAATATTTGGTAAAGAATAACCAATTTAAAATATGACCTTAATGCTCTGCGTGCTAGCCATGCGCTTCAATGGAAAAAGTTCAAGTTTTGAAATATTTTCTCAAAATATCAAGAGCTATCTTAAGAACTACTGAATCAATACTAGGCTTGTTTGTACTCATTTTAATGCATTTTTCATGCTGATTCCAAATATGGTCATGAAAATTTACATTTATGAAATTTTTGAATTTTCTAAAAAATTTTAAAACTTGTCGTCTGCAGTCGACACCCGCGTGAAGAGAGTTAATCATATATGTGAATGATATGAGGACATTGCATCAAAATTGTACTGTTTAGGCTATCTAACAAGCACAACAAATTTGGCTGCTTCCTTTGAGGTGTAAGTTGGGACATGTGAAAACTTTACAAATAGGCTATGCCAAAAAATCGGGTTTGAAAAAATTGAACTACTTTCATATTATTATCATGAGAATCAGAAAATAAACGGGTTTAACCCCATTTTCCCAAAATATTATGACACCATTTCATATCATAAGGTGTACATTATGAGAAGCAAAAATGGAGGTTTTTTTTATGACATTTGCAATGAAAAACCCCTCTCTTACTTAGTCATAATTACCCATGGGATGAGAAACGAATTATCTTTATAGCCCTAAATTCAGAATATTTAGGTTAATGTGATTATATTAGGATTGTCTATTTTATTATACCTTCTGATTGATTTTTGATAATCAGAACTTAGACATGTGAACCTATAATTCGCCACTTGCACGGTTCCGCCATTATGCACTATATGCGGGGAGAGCCTCGAACTGGCAGCATACATGAATGGGAATTGAACCAGTCATATAACATTCTGTGTAAGGTTACGTAATTCTTCCTTTCATGTATGCTGCCAGTTCGAGGCTCTCCCGCATATAGTGCATAATGGCGAACTGCAAGTGGCTAATAGCCAGACACAGGTAAATAATGCATGCAAGGGATTGTGAAAGCATACGAGGGGGTATCCAAAAGTTTTTGACATCACCCAGAAGGGAAGGAGCTATATCGATGAAATTTTGTCAGTGTAATCACTGGCCCTTATGTACATTATGGTCCAAATATGGTCTCATAAGTATGTTTACTTTTTTTACAGGTGCCGCTAGATGGCAGTAGGCGCATAACCTGTAAAATGGTGAAAATTGATGCACGCAGCATGATTTAAGTTCCTGCATTTGAAGGGTTAGGCCCAGAATGCTCAGAAAATCTATAATGAAATGAAAGCTATCTACGGTGATGATTGCCCATCATATGGCACTGTTGCTTTTTGAAAAAGGAATTTCCAAACTGGCCACATGTCCCTCACAGATGAGCCAAGAAGTGGGCGTCCATCACTTTCGGATGATGCGGCCTCAGTGAAGAAACTCAAGAAAGTGGAGGATCTTATCATGAAAAGGTTATGCGCCTACTGCCCATCTAAGCGCCACTTGTAAAAAAAAAGTAAACATACTTATGAGACCATTTTTGGACCATAATGTACATAAGGACCAGTGATTACACTGATAAAATTTCATCGATATAGCTCCTTCCCTTCTGGGCGATGTCAAAAACTTTTGGATACCCCCTCGTACAAGCTTAGTTGTAAGTGCATCCAAATCTGGATAGGAAATCTATTGAAGATGGAATACTCAAGTATCGGCTGCAGATTGCATGGTATTTTGCTGCAAGGGGCTTTATGCTTACCATATGTGAAAAAGGTCAAAAGTCATATGAAAAATTATTTAATGTTTTAGTTTGATCAAGGAAAGGTTTTGGAATTCTTTTTCAAAGAGAATATGAATATGCAAATTTTGTCAACATTTTAATAGGGTAAATGAGATAAAGACAAGGAGAAAAAGTGTTTGTATAATTAAGGGATGATGCCATAATTATGTGTACCTACAGGAGGTGAATTATATGGGGACAAATAATTTTTGACACGCCTCAGAAAATTTCGGGGGCACAGATGAAAAAATTACAGTTGCATCATAATATAAACTGCTCAAATAAAGAAAGTCCGCAGTCATGTAACCCGTCCTACACCAAAACCTGATCTTGTTATGAAAATTTGATTGATACGGTTGTGTGCAGAATCTTGTTAGCTCTAATTTGATACCAAATGTGATACCAAACACTCAAAAGTGGCGAAGACTGATACCAGTTTATGGCATTTGGTGCATTTTCAAAAGTTGCAAATCAAAACGATAACGCGGTCGAAATTGCTTAGCGTGGCAATGTGGTCAAGCTTGCTTGCCCACGATGAACCCATGTCGACTATCCCAAGTGCGCGCTTTATTCAATTGTTAATTTAAAACACATGGATTGCTACAGTGCTTTACTGATGAATACTAGGGCGCGATCGTCGATATGACCTAGCGGTTGTTTCGGGCTATGTCAATGGTCGCCCTGTGCCATTCACCTCTACAGCTCTGCGTGGTCCATTTTTAATTTGCAACTTTTGAAAATGCACCAAATTTCATATACTGGTCTCAATCTCTCTGAATTTAGAGTTTTTGGTGGCAAATTTGGTATCAAGTTGGAGCTAACAAGATTCTGCACACAACTTTACCAATTAAATGTTCATAACACGATCAGATTTTGGTGTAGGACGGGTTACATGACTGTGGACTTTCTTTATTTGAGCAGTTTACATAGAGACTGTATGTCTTCGAGCTTTAAAAAAAGGCTTTATTGTGAACTTCTCTTTTGCATGCAGATGGCATCACAACATGAGCGTCCCACACGCACATGATAGGCGCCCGTAGCGCACAAAAATTTGGTATTTTACACTATTTCCGCCCATTTTCAGGATGGAAAAAGCTTTATCTGTACAATGTGCGCACGTAGCACAGAAAAAATTTGTATTTTACACTATTTTGATCGGGCTGAATTTTTGTAGAAAAGGGGTTCCTTGTCCTTTTTCTTTAAAGTCCTTTGCCCTCCTGATTTTCATTTTTTGTTAGGGGCACTCCCCTTGAAGTGGGGGGAGGGGGGCAATGGTCAGCTGAATGCGGAATGGTTGGAATAAAAAGTGAATAAATGTAAAATTAAAAGAACTTTACCAATAATGTAGATAAACCAAATATAATATCATTATGATGGTTGGCATTTACCTACTTGAGTCAGGAAGTATTGAAAGGAAATGGAACTCTAAAACAGTTTGTGCATTGCTAAACATTGATTCTGTAATATCAATTGATGTAATAGACAGTCTTTAAAATATCAGTAATAATGGAGGACTCCATATGGAAGGCTAGATTCACATCAATGCGCACTACTAGGATGCGTATCAATGTGAACTTCTCTTTTGCATGCAGATGGCATCACAACATGAGCTTCCTATAGTAGGAATTCCAATTGAATGAATGCAGCTTTCAACAGCTGAATGCATGACCTTGGATACAATGCTGTTGCTAACCAATCACAAGTGCGTCGGCATGGTTGGATTCACTTCCGCATTACTCACGTACAGTCGCACATGCTGGCGTACATCGCGCAGTGTACAAAACAAATTGTCACGCTATTGAAAGCTGCGCTCATTCAATCGGAATCTAGAGGTTATCCGTTAAGTTGCATATCCTATCAGCGACTGCTATACCTTGTTTAGGATTTTCTACAGAAGTACCTGCATGGGCAACCATGACTGTTTCAAAATAGCCTGCCAAAGTCATGCAAGTAACTCTGAGGTCATGTATTGAATTGGTTTGAATGAGGAATACTACAGGAACCAGAGCCTTTTGTTAGAAGTCACACTTGAGTAACGTGGATAACTTCTATTCCCGTTATACATGCACATGCCCTACATTGCTCTACACAAATGCGCACCCCAACATGCTATAACGCACTTACAAGAAATGCACTCACTATGCGATCATTTCCCAAATGCAAATCTAAATGTCATGCAGACAGTTGCTATATTATTGATGTGGATCTTGTGAGTGCGGATTGATGCAGATCCAATTTCCATGTGAAGTTGCTCAATTTGTAACATCAAGTGTACGCCACATTGATTTATCTCCATGGTAATATTTCGATTTGACTTAAAATATAGTATTTCTCTACAACTCTGTGGAGAGTTTCCGAGACATGTTTAGACAGACAAAGAAACAATTTGCTCTCCTAGACATTTTCACTCAAAAGTCCCTCGATGTACTGGTTACTTTTTTTCCTTCTGCTTTCAGGTAGGTTCTGGTTTAGTGGCAATTCATTGTTAAAGCAAAATGTTAGTTTTCATCAGATATGTCCCTTTAAATTTTCACTCAATCTCATTTGGTCGACTTCTGTTGGACTCCTGCTCTCTAGATATATCTGTCCTGCATGCAGCTACTTCTTTCATTTGGTTCCTGTCCAGTGTCCTCACACAGAAGATCTTAAAGTAACACAGCTGTTATAGATATGCATATAGCTTCAGAACTATTAATTGTATTCACAATATTTTACATAGAAAGAAGGATGATTTATTTACACCCATTTTGATACCTCATTCATCCAATGTTGTTCAATATTAACAACAAAGTAAAGTTTTTAAAGAAAAATACCCGAATTTAAAAGTTACAGCGATCAGTGGTATCATATGCAATCATTGTTGCATATAAAACCTGCCATTATCTTTGTGCTGAATTCAAATCAATACAAACAACTCTAGCTTTTGAGGATGAGTGATGTAGTATTATTGAGAGGGTCTATTAGAAATTAAACATAAAACCTGATAGCATTGTCAAAACAAACGTTTTAACAATCCTGCTCGCTGCCTTTTTAATACAAGAAAGTGTCTTCAGAATGCAGTCGGAAAATTACTTTTCAGGTAATCAGGTTTCAGGTCTTATAAAAACCTTGGTATGTCATTTACTTGGGATGTGAATGTCAGTGACACTTACGCTCCTAGGTGTTTCTGTCTTTGGAGTTCAATTATGTCTGTTTTTTCAACACACAATAACATTTTCAAAATGCACAACTTGGGTTCTTCCTGGATTTTTTCAAGAAAGTATAATGAAATTCTGTTTTTCAAGGGTGTATGTGTCAATCAACCTGTTGCTTGTAGGTATACCTGTCTGTTTTTGCAAACAACTTGATTGAATCCTAGCTGTTTTACCACATTATCACCATAAGGTATGCATGCATGAGATTAAAGCTGCATGTCTTGTAACATTTCCATAATATAGATTGGTATTTCTTTTTCCATAAAATGTTAGTTTTTTACTGTCAGATATGTCCCCATTAAATTTTGAGCCAAACAACTGAGGTAAAGCAAAGAAAATTACAATTAAAGTTCAGTATCTACGTTGTCAATGAGTGTCACCTCGTTGATCATGACTGAGGTCAGTCATGTTGATGTGTTATGACCATCCTGTACGTACATGCAGTGTTATCAACACTAGCAGGATACCCGCGCTTCGCGCGGGTCCCCGCTAGATGAGTAAATGGGAGCGTTCACTATAACAGGAAGAATTACTGAACAGGTAGAATCATTAAAAGGTACATTTTATCTTACTATTTCCTGGTTAGTTTCTTACATCTTAAATTTTTCTTACATTTCCTTATTAGTTTCTTTCCTTCATTGTTTCGTGCCCGTTTCATTTAGTTACTTTAACCGTTGGCCTATTACTCTACTTCTTTTGTCATTTTAATTTCATTTTTCTTTATAGTACCGCTTCATGTTGTTTATTGGTCTCTGGCTCGCAAGTCGCGTGGCTCTGCGCCGTTTACGCGTGCATTGGCGAAGTGCGCATTACGCACGCGGCGCTGACGCGCTGCCTACCAGCTGCAGTTTTTCATAACAAAAACCCTGTTTTTACCCATATTTTCACTGTTTTTGCAGCCAATTCTTGACCGATTTCAACCAAATAAAGTCCAGGCAATTTCCATTATATTCCTCGATCTCCCGTATGAATTTGGCGACATTTGGATCGAAACTGACGGAGCCTTTTACATATGCCACATACATAGATACATACACACAACATTAGCCTATTTATAGTAAGATTGTGTGTGCATTCCACTAACATCATTTTATTAATAAAAATTCCCCTTAAAAGGGAAAGCCAGCCTCAATGTAGAAGAGGTCTTGTAATTAGTTTTGGTCAATGTGAAAGGCATTTTTAGGATCACGCTTACATCCATGTTACATGACAGTCCACCAAACCATCAATGATGAGAACATGTACACTGAAACAGCAGAAAACATTAATTCCTAATCTCATGTCAACTCTTTAATTCATTACTCCAAAATGTTCTGGTCTGTTTTGTTTTTTTGTTGTTTTTTTTTTTTGTCTTTTCAGCTTTTTCCCCACGATATCTCAATTTCCAATTTTGTAATACCAGAACTTACGAACTCAATATCTTCGCTTAGGAATGTCCGATTTCACTGCTTTTCGATATACCGCGTCACAAATACACTGCCGGTTTGAGTTAACTTACATGTACATTTTATTTTAAAATAACTTGATATTAATTCGCAATGTATAGTTTAAGCCTAGTATATTATAATAGATAGTGGCCAGCACATTTATAAAGGACTGATTACTCACTATAATCTTCACTCTTAAACTGGGTTTTTCTGAATGTGCTGATCATGTTGATTGCTAGTCGGAAACTCCTGCGAAGCTATGGACATGGCATCTTACCTATTCCATTCTATAACAGTCTGCCTAGTGCCTTGTGTGTTTTCTCTTCAATCATTTTGTTGAATGTAATTTTATGAATCAAATAAAAAAAGATAGAAAGTGACTTCACATAAGTTATGTGTCATTTTATTTATAATAAAGAAGTTATTAAGTTAATAAAGTAAGACAATTTATTTATCTATAAGTGCATAACAAATGAGTTACATTGTTGGAATTGTTCAATAGTATAGGCCTGCACGCATAAATTATGCCCATAGTATAGCTAGGCCCTAAAAGCTTTATTTTGCATCGGATTTTTCCCGTTGAAAAGACAAAACTGATGTATATGATAGCCACCATTTCATCAATAACATTTTGAGTAATTTTTATCCATAAAACGACACAGGATATGATAGATAACTACTTTCACATCAATATGTCCATATGATCACAGATTGTTGAGAATCTGTGATATGATGAAGATTTTGATTCTATAGATCTGTTATCAACATGATATCACACTGTTCAAGGAGTAAGGTCCCCCGGTCACGGACACTGATATGACATCATAGGTGATGTAATTTTCTTCTGCTGACCATATGATGCTGTATATTAACTATTATTGTTACATTTAGGCCTATAGCTAGAACTTTTAAAGTCATAATTAGTTCAAACATAAATTTGGTAATACTCACTCGTTTTCATTCGTTGAAACGGCAAAACATACTTACTTTTCCTTACAAATCGAATAACAATAATTTTAAAACATTCGACCTCAAAAAGTAAAATAAAATAATTCTTACCAATACCAATAAAGTTAATCTCTTGAGCATACAAACCCAATCTCAGAAATAGATACCAGCCCGCGTATGAGCTGGCGAAAATATCAAATTTTGTCACAAATACAGCACCTAAAGATTTGATTTTTACAGGATTTTATTAGTTTATCAAAGTACATAACATTCATGTAAAAATCAAAACAAAACTTAAAGGCATCCTTCTCAGCAAATGTTACAATATGGCTTTATAATTGAAGACCGAATTATAAAGACTAGTTTGTGTCTGACGTCAGGGTAAAGGCTTACCTGCGCAGTACAGCATTTTTAGTCTGGTTCATTAAGTCTTTGCCATTCTAAAAATGTATACTTTTATATTCTTTAGACCAACAATTTAGCAGTTATATGAGGCCCAAATATTTCCATAATTCTAAGGTTAAGACCACACTTGGAATTTGATTGATGAGTTTGAGAAATTGTACTTCATCAATAGTCGTCCACACAATTGATTCATTAAAAGTGTCATTTTCGATTACTTTTTTCCCCTGACTGGCAACTTGAGCTATACTTCAATGCTGCCACTGTAATAATATGTTCACCCTGAGAAGATATTATAGTTGATAATTATTTTTTTTAGATTTCCATGCATTCAAATATATGCTCACCTGAACTAACATTGCCTATATGTTATGTGTCTCCAACCCAAACAGCGTCACTCTGCTGTCTCGCTGTCAAGACGCATATCTATTCCAATGTTTGAATGTTCTATTTCTCTAAAAACATCAAATGTTAGCCATTATCTAATCAATGTTGCTTATTTTTGCTCTTTTTTTGCATATATGTAACTGTTGGGGATCTCCTTGAAACTGGTGATGCACACGGATATTTGTGGAATATAGGTAAGTGTGTTTTGAAACTTAAGATGATGCAGTGTGATCCAATCTGATCTGATCTAATCTGATCTAATCCAATGTGATCTGGATGCAATCTGATCTGATCCAACCTGATCTGATCAAATTGAATCTAATCAAATCCAATCTGATTTGATCCAATATGATCTGATCTGATCCAATCTGATCTGATCTGATCTGATCTGATCCATGCAGTCTTCTGTTGTCAGAAAAATTAAAAGCAATGGCTATTCCAGTTGAAATCCATACACCCACTATGGAAGACATGTCCTTAATTTCCAATATTCCACACAGGGAGTGTGAATTTCAAATGGGGTTACCTGAATGAGCAACTCCATCTGAAATCTACACTCCCTGTGTGGAAGATTAAGGTCATGTCTTCCATAGGGGGTGTGTGGATTTCAACTGGAATAGCCCAATTTGACTCATCATGAGTAGCTTTACTACTTATCTTAATTTTGGTACTTGTGGCACATAGACTAATAATTGGACTAGATTGAATAACAATACTTTTGATGAAACAACATTATTAACGGGGGTGAGTGTATGTGTGTGCAGATGGATGTGCGGGTCTCTGTGTTAATGTGTGGATGTGCATTATTTGGTAGTGTGAATATGTTTGTAAAGACCTACAAGTGAGGACAAACACCAGAACCCACCCCCCCCCCCAAAAAAAATGGCTACCCAGTAACCGTGGATGTCCACAATTTCCTTGCCCTTACATATAAAACCATGTCTTTTTTGCTGGTGTAGGGTAAATTCTTGCTTGCTTTGTAACAGGTCAAGTGATTCCATGGTTTGGCACTTAGCTTCAGGCTTGCAAGGTCCTCCATTGTTAAAAACAGGGTCCTCAGTTGCAGTTGTGTATGTGGGGGTGAGAGGGTGGATGTTCATGGGGGTGTGCATCATGGGTGTGTGCGAGTTATAATGCTCATGTCTTTTTTTTAAATGTCTCTGGCTTTTTCTTCACTTCTTGACAGCAGTTTGTTTTGCTTTTCTGGATGCGCTGTGTCACCTTCACATTGCTTATTTTGATGGACTGACGAAATGAAGTCAAATATGATAGGGCAGATACACCCATGGGATCTGTGCGGCACAGTTAATATTAATAGCATTTAGCAAACGAGGTGTAAGAAAATATCCTGTGGCCCAAATGTTGTGACACTTTGGTTTCTTGTCAATAAGTCAAACTAGTTATATTCATCTAGAAACCTAGTTTAGCAAGGCAGTGGCGTAGCCAGGATTTTGGAACCGAGGGGGGCACAACTTGTAAATGTACCGACAGAAGAATTTATTGACCCAAAATTTTTTTGCATGGTTTGAAAAAGTGAAGAGCAAAAAAAAAAAAAGAAGAAAAAAAAGGATTATAGACGGTTTTTAGGTAAAATTAAATTTTATTCACAATTTTTCTTCATTTTTTTATAATTCTCCCCTTTTTTTCTGTCACCCTGGGTAAAAAATAGTCTATTGTTAACTCAAATTTTTTTCAAAAACACCTTCCGTCTACCGACAGCCTTACATGAACCGATGGCCATGACGAGCGGGGGGGGGGGGGGGCACCGGCCCCCCCTGGCCCCCCCCCACCGGCTACGCCACTGTAGCAAGGCCTTAGCGAGAACACTGACCAGGACCAATCTGAGATTGATTATTTATTTGAATGGATGTTATTTCTATTCATTATGTGTAACCCATCACATCAAAACATGCCATTTAAAGATGATAAGGAAAATGTGTGCGGAAAAATTACTGAAAGCGAATAATGACTTTGTACCATAGGGGAGACCGGGGCAAAGGGGGACCAAAATTTGTTGTCCAGCCCAAACAGGATTACAAAGCAAGGCAAGGCAAAACTTAAGGTTATAATGTTACCTTAGGACTGCAACTAACAAATGACATTAATAAAGTTGATCAAAAATGCAGCTTTATTAAATGGTGTGAACTTGAAAAAGGTTGTTCCGCTTTGCCCCAGGTTCATTAGGCCGGGGTAGAGTGAAACGTGGAAGGGGCATTCAGGTGTGTCTTCATTTTCAACACCACTTAGGCCCTACCTCTTGGTATATCAGTATACTATGGCCGGATAAATTTCTATTGCATAGTTCTGAGTGGGGTCTGTGTCCGGTGTTCCACTTTGCCCCATCCACGTTGGACTATTGTCCACTTTGCCCCGGTCCACTTTGCCCCGACCAGGTGAGATTTTTCTCGACATGCATCACTACCTTGTACACTAATGTATGCTATTCCTGTTACCATGCATAGAATAGGCTTAAGCCCATCTATCATTAATATGGCTATCGAAGTAATTCAGCAAAAGCACAGTGCTTTGGCAGATAATAATATTTCTATAAATTATCGGGTTAAATATATGAAAAACAGACATTTTCTGTAAAAATCACACATACCTGACTCACTCGATTGCCCCCTATCACAAACAATGCTGGATCCATACCGTGTACTATATACATGAGCTTGGAGATTGAGGGCAGCATATAAAGAAGTTAATGGGGGTGTTTCACTTTGCCCCGTGGTCCACTTTGCCTCGGTCTCCCCTATATTTGTCACAAAAAACAATATTCTAGATGTGACATCAATGTGTGAGATGTCATTTTAAAGCTTAAAAACGGTTCTTTAATTTGGTTCAAAAATCGATATGTACACCTTGGATGACAACTGAAATGTTTTGATGTGATGGTCACATGGCCCTGGGGCATGACATCACTGTAGCGTAAGATGTTGATGACATCTAAAACATGCTATTTAGTGATAGGCTGCATAAATTACTCTGAGAAAAGTTGTGTTTTCAAGGATGTTGGTCACTCACGTCGCTACTATTGGACTATTCCGATTGAAATCCATACACCCCCTATGGAAGGAAGACATGCCCTTCACTGGGAGTGTGAATTTCAAATGGGGTTACCTGAATGAGTGACTCCATTTGAAATCTACACCCTCTGTGTGGGAGATTAAAGTCATATCTTCCAGGGGGTGTATGGATTTCAACTTGAATAGCCCATTTAAGTTAATTTTATTCTAGATTGTTTGTTCCTGTCATCATTATAATAATCTACATACCTGACAGGATGAAGTGTTTCTAGAATTTCACATTTGATCAGATAGCCAGAAGCTTACCAAATCAAATCTCGAAGGTGGTCAAATTAATGTCAAAGTTGTTTTGTAGATTTGATATCTGTAAGTGCCTAAGAGTACTGCCGATAATGAGGGTAATGTCTTAAACCCTATCTGTGACATTGGGAATAAATTCTAATGGTTTAGCGCGATGGCATAGCAGTTAATTGATCAGACTCACGATCATAAAGTTGTGGGGTTGAGTCACATAGCACTTAATCCTGTAAGCTTCACTCCACCCAGGTATACAATAGGGAGCTGAGCCTGTTAGGGGTAGTTATAGCAGCACCACTGTTGTTAGCAGCCACATAGTGTGATATATCCCGTGGCACGGGATAAGTGTAAAGCGCTTTGTACAAATTGAAAAGGTGCTATAGACCTTTATCAAATACTATATGTCACTCATCCTCATTTAAATAAAATTCTGCCCTCCGTAAGGTACCACAGGGCAATTTGCATCATAATATAATAAAACAGGTAATAGGTTAGCACAGCTAGGCTCTGTGCTGTACTCTGATACCTATGATGATCCAAGATATTCCACCAATGCTATTCGAGGGGCAGTGGTGGCGCTACGGGGAGAGGGGGCGGCATTTGCCCCCCCAATATTTTTCTTGCCCCCAAGTTTTGAGGCAAACCCCCTAAAACTACGTAAATTTCCACTTTTTGTGGCAATTTTGTGCAAAATTTGTTGATTATGTTCCCCCCGAAAAAATTCCTGGTGCCGCCACCGTCGAGGGGTGTCACAGTTTGTGAACGGGGCTAGTTCTAGTGATAGGTGTGAATGGTTGTGGAATCAAACTAAAGACCTGTCCCTCTGTCACTTCAGAACTTAAAAGCAACATGTCTGAGTTTATTCAATAGGGTCTTTAGTAAATCCTGACATTTATTTATTTATTTAAAAGATCTTATTGCTATCAGGAATAAGAAGTAAGCACTGTGATATCATAAAACAGCTTTTGCAAGTTTCAGTGATAAGTACATGTAAATGAAGTATTGCATAAGTAACTTTGTATATGTCATAGTTATGAGGGCAGTGATTAATAACCTTGTCATCGTATACATATTTATCTTTACCTGTTTTTGTGTAGTTGTTAACCAGATCTCATCAATGAAAAGACGTCATAACATGGACACTGTCAAGTAGTTTAAGGCAAAAACATCAAAATTTGACAGGCTTAACAGTGTCTTTAGGGCTTCTGTAAAATTGGCAATAATAAATCTGTGGTCAACTGGATGCACTCATTTATGAATGGCTATAGTGTCTTTAAGGCTTAGCATGTGTCAAACACCTTTGGCGCTCAGAAAGACAATGAACCCCATGCAAATGATGTTGAAAATGCTCGCATTTCATGTATAAATGGCATCCCAATTATCCCAATGATACATTTATTGGTAATATAAGTTTTGGTAATGTTTGACAAACTGGTCTGTCATAGTACTTTTGATATCACTCTCAAACTTGTATAGTATACCATGTATACAAAGAGTTGACAAATAATGGAGCACTTCACATGGGAGTGGCAATCCGTATTGGTGTACATCAATGTGCATTTCCCTGACCGGCATTCCTACTAAACAGGGGTAAATGCAATTATACTGGACTGTGTGGTGGCCTCAACATCTCCTCAAACTAATGCACTAAAGTGACACATTTTCTCCCAGGCAACTTGGTGATATTGGCCATGGACCTTTGTACCCTGTAACATGTTGAGTTGTATCAATGAATAGGGCAATTGTCACATGCAACCATTTTTGAAGACAGTTTTGTATTGATTGATATCCCACCAAAATAGATGTCCTTTTTGGCAATATTTTTTAAATCATCTAGCATTTATTTAAGATGATTTGCCTGTTTTACAGGCAAAGGAACTTTTGAAACATGATCAGTTGGTTAGGATTTTTTCTGGAAAGCTAAAATGACCCTAAAATATCACCAAAATCTTCAAACAAAAATTTTTATAAAGATATTTTGATATATTTTCAGTCAAAATCAATACATGTTGGCCAAAAAATGTCTGATTTTATTGCTGATTTTACATGATTTCAGCAAAAAAAATTTTTTTAATCACCCAAAATCTGGGTTCATCAGGCCCATAAATTGGGTTTTTTTCATTGACTTAGGACAATATGAGAAATGTTGTGTTCATGAAAGTAAAGTTACACAGTATAGGCCTATACAGTGGTTCCATCCGTGGTTATTTTGACAAAAACAAGTACCATGAACTTTAAAAAGTATAGGCCTACCTTTTAGAACTAAGTGTAGATGAGCACACAACACCAAGTGTCCTGACCTAGATTATTTTTCAGACACACCAAGTACTAGTTTTTCAGACTACCATGTACGCCACCCTACTTGAAGCCCACACCTTGATTGATATTCTATTGACCGGTGCTCACTTAGCACGCTTTTCTAAATATTTGGCTCTCTTTTTCAACATTCACATGTTGTTAAGTTTGTTTTTGTAGTATATTGGATAGACAAATGGTGTCTTTCGCTGTATGAAGCGTTGTTTACAATCAATATCGGCACCATCTTGTACTATGTGTTCCTGGATTCTTTCTTGAAAGCTTCTGCTCAAAGCTTGTGTTTTCTTTTCAACTTGAATACAGCCATTTTAGTGTGAAGGTAAAGGTCTGGTTTTGATTTCTGTGACACCAAGATACGTTCAGAACCAGTGAACCAATTAAGTACATTCAGTGGCATCACCAGAAATTTCCAGGGGGGAGGGGGGGGGGGCAAAGTGAATTTTATGGGATCAAAAATCTTGATATTTCTGCAAAATTGCCGCAAAAATTGTAATTTTAAAAAAATTTCTTTTGGTTGTTATTGGGGGTCAAGATCTCTGACTGGGGGTTATTTCCCCATGCCCCACCGCCGTGGATTTAAGACCTCATTCGTTGAAATCATTCAAGAAATTAAGACAAAATGATCCAAAAACCCAAGGAAGATGCAAATTCAAAAGTTGCAGTTTGCTCCATTGCATGCCCTATTGATTTGTACACAAAGCATTCTCAAACAAGAGAACTAGCACTGTGCTTTCCATTGATTAGCACATTATAACTAGCGACATGCTTTCATGGATTGGAACAAAAAAGTACTTTTGGTAAAAACCTTTGATTTCATTCCTTCCTTATGTTTTAGATCACCGTTTCTTTAATTTTCAACCAATTTCAACAAATGAGGTCTTAAATCAGCTATAGAGCACAGGTACTGGCTGTTTGTTTTAATTTTGATATACGACGTATTTATCTTTGTTTAGGATAAACATGGGTGAACATAACTGGTACCTTAATTCTTTTGCACACTGTATAGGAAGAAAGTGTGGTATGTTGCTTTATTGTACACTGATTAACAAGTGACAAGGATGAACCACTAATTCTATGGTATATCTTCTGTTTTGAGAATTTCCTTCCGTTTAATGAGAACGTGACCAAGCTACGATCAATATTTTGTTAAATGGCGGCAAATAGGTATCTGAGAACTTAATTGCTAGCATATTAATCGCTTTCTCACTTTACATATGCTAATACGAGCATGGAAAACAGTCATTATATACAAGATGGTGCTGTCATGTAGGCGCCAAGAAAGTATTTAACCTTCTCTCTTCACGCGGGTGTCGACTGCAGACGACATGTTTAAAAAAAATTTAAAAATTCAAAAATTTCAGAAATGTAAATTTTCATGACCATATTTGGAATCAGCTTGAAAAGTGCATTAAAATGAGTACAAACAAGCCTAGTATTGGTTCAGTAGTTCTTAAGATAGCTCTTGATATTTTGAGAAAATATTTCAAAACTTCAACTTTTTCCGTTGAAGCGCATGGCTATGCACGCAGAGCATTAAAGTAGACAATTACAACGTGTAGGTTAAAATGCAAATTTGGATGTACGTTGGGGATGACGTCTCTGGCTATTGTCCCAATATTGATAAAGTGTTTAGGACTTGTATGTTCATACAGGCTGAAAATGGCAACTGCGCTCTGGGTGTAAGAACCTAATCTGCATATTTCCGTTAACCCAAGGTCATATGTAAGTTTCAGGTAGAAGAATACTCAAAAGTGTAGGATGAGGTGAGAGCAGATTAGATCCTAGAACATTTCACAGTTGAGAAATTTAATGAACCATTATGATTATCATCTGGATTATCAGACAAGAATATGTGAAAAGAGAACTCTGGGTCTTTCTTTGATACCAAAAGATTTAAAAGTGTGTTAGCTTCTCATCAAAAATGTTACAAGATTTAAAATAATATACTATTGTTGATAACACACATATAATATTATCTCAAATAGAGGCATCTCTACTAAATGTGCCATCTTCATTAGACCATAGAATATTGGAACATGTGTGTGTGTGTTCCACTACTTTGATTAGACAGCATGCCATTTGGTGCTGTCTTCAGTAGATAGCTTCTCATATAAAATGATATCTTCAGTACATAATATCTCAAATAATGTGCCAACTTTAGAAGATAACATTGCAAATAATGTGCTATCTTCAGTAAATAGCATCCCAAATAATGTGATAATATTCCAAATAATGTGCTATCTTCAGTAGATAGCATTCCAAAAAATTGCTTTCTTCAGTAGATAGCATTCCAAATACTATGCTATCTTCAGTAGATAGCAATCCAAATAATTTGATATCTTCAGTAGATAGCATCTTTAATAATTTGCTATCCTCAGTAGAAAGCAACTGATTGAGGAACTTTTTGCAGTAGATAGCATCTAAATACAGTGGAAACTCGGTAATACGAGATCGCCGGGGTTGGCATGTTTAGCTCGTATTAAGCGGAGTTTGTTTTAAAAGTCAGGTACAAAATATGCATGTATGTACATGATCCTCCAGTGGAGCTTCTGCGACCCCTACGCAGAACTTCCGTTAGTGGATTAACTGCGCACGGTGGGCGCAGGGAATCCACAGTCGATTTTCGGCGACGTGCGCTGAAACTCCCCTCCGTATATAGGCGCCGGTGGAGTAATTCTGTGCACGGTCGCAGGGAATCCACAGTTGGACTTTCGGCGCACTTATAGCTCCGGTGGAGTATTTCTGCGCACGGTCGCAGGGAATCCACTGACGGATTTTCGGCGCACGTTTAAGAAAGAGGGTAGAAAAATATGAAATATTATTTAAAGTAAGAAATTATGTATACAGAGTCAGAAGTTAGAGCGGTGGAGTAATTCTGCGCACGTCGCAGGGAATCCACAGTCGGACTTTCGGCGCACGTGAGAAACTCCCCTCCGTATATAGCTCGGTGGAGTATTTCTGCGCCGGATCGCAGGGAATCCACTGACGGATTTTCGGTGCGCCTAAACTATATACGGAGGGGAGTTTCTGCCCACGGTGCGCTGAGAATCCGTCAATGGATTTCCTGCGACGTGCAGAAATACTCCACGAGCTATATACGGAGGGAGTTTCTGCGCGCGTGCGCAGAAAAATCCGTCAGTGGATTCCCTGCGACCGTGCGCAGAATTACTCCACCGGAGCTATATAGGCTACGGAGGGGAGTTTCTGCGCACGTGCGCAGAAAATCCGTCAGTGGATTCCCTGCGACCGTGCGCAGAATTACTCCATCGGTGCCTATATAGGCCTACGGAGGGGAGTTTCAGTCAGCGCGTGCGCCGAAAATCCGACTGTGGATTCCCTCGTCCACCGTGCGCGGTTAATCCACTATCGGAAGTTCTGCGTGAGGGGTCGCAGAAGATCCACTGGTGGATAGCTTACATAACTCAAATATGTGTCGGAAGACTGCATGTGTTTAAGCCTATTAAAGTCGGCTCAGTGGACAGGTAGTAAAGTTAACTAAAATGACATAGTCTCCATAAAAGCTTCCACGGAATATAAAACAGAAATGGCAAAGACGCCATGGAAACTTCTACAGAAATAGCTGGGATGTACAAGCAAAACTTCACTGGTCGAGTCTGCATAGCCGTCTTCATTATTTTATACTAGATTTGCAGCCTCCGAGCAATGTCACAGTTCGAAATTCCCTCAATTGGTATGATAGGCTAATAATTGTTTTTGATTTTCGGTAAGAGGCATTTTTCTCACAGCTTTCTGATGAAATTCAAATGATTTTCTCAAGCTGATTATCGTAAACAAATAAAACAATTACCTCGGCGATATCGGGATTTCCCTACTTCCAGCAGCTAGTAAACATGCCTTGAAGGGTTTCCCACTTTCGATCCAAGGGCGGACTTCCGCGTTTGCGATTGGCTAGTTTGATATGTCATCAGCAATAATTGACCTTATATGGCAAATTTCGTTATGACTTGATTTATAACATCTAAAAATAGGAAAGGGAATCCTCATTTGCCGCTAAAGTGATGTCTCGAGCGAGTATTTTGTCAACTTCTCACATGATTTAAATCATAAATTTACCTTGGGAAATTAGCTCGTTTTATCCATCATAAAAACAATAGAAAACAAAAGCTTTGACTGACAGCAAGTGCTCAGTATTATGGATTTCGTATTATTTACCTCGTATTAAACAGTTTATTTTGTACAGTAAATAATAGGGGAAAATCAGGACCACGAGTTTCTGTTCGTAGTAAGCGGTTTCTCGCATTAAGCGATCTCGTATTAACGAGTTTCCACTGTATTGCTAAAAGACATTACACTTGACCAAAAATAGATTACACATAGACCTGTTAAACATCAAAGTTGTAGCACACAATTCATTCAGTATTAGAAAGAAAACCAAAACTCATGTTAACAAATTTTAAAACAGTTCTCTCCAAAGTGAATAGTGACTATTACACTATTCAGCTATCTCTGCACTTTTTAAAAAGATTTTCTACAAAATTTGATATTATTATTCATTTTTTTAGAATTTCCAATACACACTATGCCCCTGCATAATATTTTATTCAGCAGCACTCAAAACACCATTTGGGAAAATGTATTTATATTTCATGGAAGTCATACATTATACGATTGTATGATCAGTTTACACGGATTTGAGAGAAAACCATATTCTATTTTCACTCAAGGTCAGAATTATCCCATTCATATTGCTACAGAGTATGTAGTGCTGCAAAAATTTGATGGATGTAATTTTCATGGATTTGTACAATCTACATGGGATGCTAAATCTGCATTTACATGGTACTTCCATTTCTTTAAGTCTCACGATTCTTGATTTAAAGCCAATAATATATATCAAAATAAAGGTTTTGGGAAAAAGAAGAAAAAAGCATACACATGAAGCAGAAATTACACCCCTTATAGCTCCCATAGAACCCTGGTACCATTCTTCTTGTGTGTCACCTTTATTTGTCTCAATATTTGAGTGCAAACACCGCTAGGTCGTGATCCCCTCTGGCCCTGCTTAAGATAACTACTAACAGTGCAAAACATAGAAGACATAATCAAGCCAATAGTTCGGACACTTAATCATGCATTCATTTTGGCTAGCTAGCCAGAAGCAGCGTGACATTGTCGCCGCTCAAATCATGATAAATTATTTGTGCTGGACGTTTATCACCAAATTATCATTGGAAAGTGTAATTCTCTTAATGCTAAACCAACAAGCACTCCGTCAACTCACCCCTGTCAAATATACAAGACTGTTATGATTAATGGTCTGCATCGCTTCTATCAAAAAAGGCTCCGCAAATTGTGCTGCGGTCATGCATTAGGGGGTGTAAAATTGCCGGTGATATTTTTACTTGGTAGTAAAGATGTCAAATGTGTATAATTAACTTTGATTATTATTAGTGGTAAAGAAGCATGAAATTTGTTATGAATTTTATGAATCATTCATTTGAATAGGCTTTTAAGCTTAAACAATTTCCAGTAGAATTAAGAAGATGTTAAGGAAGTAACTATATTCTACAAATTTGGTTTGAGTTTGGGGTACAATATTGATTTCTCCTCAACCACTCTTCTGAAGTTGCATGTATATACAAGAGTGAAGTGTAGCTGCTCTACATGATACACTAACCCTTTACACCACAATGACCATTGGTGCAAACAGCTATTCTTGAGGGGACCAGACACAGGTTTCAACTACAGATGACAAGTTCCTAATTTTCTCTAAAAAATTCAAAAATTTCAGAAATGTACATTTTCATGACCATATTTGGAATTGGCATGAAAAATGCATTAAAATGAGTACAAACAAGCCCAATATCAGTTCAGTGGTTCTTGAGATAGCTCTTGATATTTTGAAAAAAATTCAAAACTTTGACTTCTTTTATGTTGAAGACTATGGCTATCAGTACGCAGAGAATTAACCTCATTTCAAAAGACAGTCCCTGGGTTTGGCACCTGAATGTAATATTACATGCTGTTTTACTAATGCAGAAACTATATAGAAAAGATCAAACTGATTCAATCATTTTTGGAATCAATTAATTGCAACTTTCAAAACTTTACTCAAGAAACAAAGCAATATAGCAGAGAGATGAAAATGATTTTTCTACATTCCTGATGATAGTGAAAGTAATAATAGAGAAGAAAATTAACCTTTTTTCTTGCTTGCAATGATAATGTTATCATGGCACTGATCTCTTAAATAAAATACTATTTGTAAAAGTATAGATTGTGCGTAAATGTACCATGTCATTAAAAGAAAACAACTGGGAGTGAGTTCTTATCATTGATATTGAGAATCACTTGTAGTGCTTTATCAGTGCAAGGTGGTTCTATATCCTATAGCTGCCCCATAGGCATTTAACAATGTCTGCACTATATAACTCGCATCAATGCAATCTCTTGGGATGTGCATCCATAACATATGAAAAGGTTGGGCTACAAAAATGGTTCTCTTATAAATGCATCTACGCACAGTTTCCACTTCGATACACCTGAATACACAGATATTTTTAAGCACAGCAAGTCTAGTCTCTATGCATGTATTTATACTACACGGTTGAGTGCATAGCACCATAAGAGCTGTGTGAGATCTAGTGGAAAATAGGCATCTGTGATTGGTTTTTGTCAAAACCTCAGTGTTCCCTCCAACCAATCAGACTTAAAACCATTGTTTCTAAGGGTGTACTTCTCAGATATGACACCTGGCAGTTATTACCGATGGGAGCCTTCTTGCCCTAACCCTTATAGATCAATATCATCAGAAATTAAATCATGTACAAAACTTGTATTTCACTTTTGAATACGATATATGAACAGGTAGGGGTTTTGAAATGAAGTCAAGATATGTGGAGATCCTACAAGTAGGGGAGACTGGGGTAATTAAGTTGAGCCAAGGGGCAAGTTGAGCCACCCCCTCTAGAAAGAAAAGTAAAACCTTATTTTACTTTGCAGTTCCACTTATTTGTATATGACATAACAGAGGCTTCTCAAGTGTAATATGGAATCATTTGCACATAGGGTAAGAAAGCTGCATTCGAAAGTTCAGTCTTCGCACTTTTGTTGAACTTTTGGCAAAAAACAATTTTTTTCTTTTTTTTCCCAAAAAGAAAAAGGCTAAAATGATAGCATTCTGGGTATTGAGGATGTGGTATATGAAAACTATTTTAGAAAACTTTTACAACGGTAACAAGTTTTAGTCAGGCGGAGGCTTGATTGTTGACAAAAAGGGTCACATGGGGTAAGTTGAGCCACAGGCCATGGGGCAAGTTGAGCATAGGAAAAACCTGCAGAATTTCCCAATTTTTTATTCAAAGTAAAATCTTGTCAGAAATTACTTGTATGCAATATTTAGATCAAACTACTTCTATATCAAACTATTTTTCGAAATAAATACCTGAAAACAACAATTAAAAAAAAAGGCCAAATTGGATTTAACAGCTATGGCATATACTGTGCATTTCTATGGCGGCTCAACTTGCCCCCGCGACTGGCTCAACTTACCCCATCGTTGGGGTAAGTTGAGCCAATTTGCAAATAATTTTTGGCATCTCACTGTGAGAAAGTGCAAAATATTGATTAAAATTTTGTGGTATCATAACAAAGTAAACATACACATGTTTCATTTGTAACGCTGTATTTGGGTCCTGCTTTATTTATTTGAGCGTAGTGAAAGAAAATGTAAAAAGTGGCTCAACTTACCCCACTCTCCCCTATCTAAACAATCGTAGCATCAAAATCAGTATCTGCTCCGAACATTCTTGATAGAAAAAACAATATGGTTCATGAACTCACAAATCTTTGGATTATGTAAAGCTCCCAGTTTAGATTGTATCTTGATATTTTCAAGGCTACTGTCATTTTAGCAATGTTGGCTTGCCATAGGCAAGATGAAATCTAGTATGTATTTTGATTAGAGCAAAAACACGCTAATCTGTAGATGTACTGAACTTGATTCCTGTATCATCCAATGGGGAAATAATGACATTGAATATGTTTAGAGAATTGTGTTTTCTGATGTGCATGTTATCTGTTCTTCTTGTACCAACTATTGTATCATGAGTTTTGTCGGGGTTATGCTTTGAAGATAATGTCGTTTGTTGATCCTCTTATAGCTACTCTGCATGAGTTGCCTTTTTTATGCCCATTTAATGTTTTCAAATCTGTGATTGCTTAAGGACACAGTGGGTGATGTCACACAAGAGCGTGGATCTGCATTAAAACGCATCAATGCGATTTACCAGGATACGTATCCATAATAGAAAGTGTCTATAACACGGCACTCGAATCCGCATCCGGGAAATGAGCGCGTAGTGAGCATCTTTTTTGTTAGTGCGCTACAGCATATGTGGGTGTAGGATGCTCATAGCGCGATGATGTGTGTGCGCAGAGAAGAGAAGATCACATTGAATGTGTTTCAATGTGGATCTTGCTTCCCATGTAGAATCACACAGTAGCATATGTGCCAACAACATATCACATCTTGAGGCCCTACACAGAAACAGATGATCTGATTGTGATGGCTGATGAGAACAAAGTTTGAACATATTTTTGTAATTCTTAAGACCTTTGCCTGTAAGGCATAGTTTCAATTATTCAAATTGAATAATTAACACATTTTTACTTGGCTTTATTTTGTACTTCTTTGTCTGGCAAAAGTTGAAGTAAAACTTTCTGAATCTTTAAGTGAAACCATTGCTATAGTTATAAACTCATTGTATTGTGGTTTTAATGTTGAGCTTTATAGGTTTGTTTTAGGCTAGTTGTATGCTAGAATATCCAAGCAAACATAAAACATTTTACATAAAATGTTTAAATTTCTGGTTATGTAAAGGGTATAAAACATTTAAATAACATTCAAATACATTTTTGAAAAGTTGATGAACTTGATGCAAAACATTCCAACATGTTGTTAAGTGCTGGCAAAATAGTTTGCAAAAGTGTTTGAAAAAAAAACCCACCATTTTACATTAACATTTTGGCAACATGTTCAAAATGTTGTTGTAGTGGTTATCATATGAAACGTTATATAAATGTTTTCATGACCTCTAGATAACATGACATTTAAATGTTATTAAAACTAAAGACACAAAGTCCAAACATTTTTTAAAACTTGATGCTTAACATTCTAACATAATGTTATTAAATGCTGTACAAATATCTTGCAAAAGTGTTTGTAAAAAAAATTTACAATAAAATTTTGACAACATTTTCAAAATGTTGTTGTAGTGTTTTTTTCATGTGAAAACATTATTATAAATGTTTTCATGATCTTTATATAACCTCACATTCAAGTATTATTAAAACCCAATATACAAAGCCATGCCTTTATGTAAGATAGCTCCAAATTTAAGACACAAAGTAATGTATCCGTGCAAAACACATGTAAAATGTCAGACATGTCAGTCAATTGAATCAGGGTTGAGACACACCATGATTTTTTATGGTTGGACATGACTTATAAGAAGACATGTCTCAGTTGAGCAGACGTGTCTGCGTCTTCATCCAAGACACATCATATCTTAATTTTGTCAATGAAGTTTGCTATTGTAAAGACATGTCTATTTTGCAAGCCAAAAGCTTCCCCGACACCATTTTGACAGTGCATATGAGCATTTATGCACCTGACCCCAACCCCAAGGCCTACACAGAACGATGCATATTTGAATTCCACTCTCTTTCTCATTCTACCAAAGTGCATTGTATAATTAGAGTTATCCATGTGTGTTTTCATGCAAATTAGGGAAATGTTAAAATACTGCCACTTCGGGCTATTCCATTTGATATCCATACACCCCCTTATGGAAGATATGACCTTAATCTCCTACACAGGGAGTGTAGATATAAATTGGAGTCACCCATTCAAGTAACCCCATTTGAAATCCACACTCCCTATGTGGAAGATTAAGGTCCTGTCTTCCACAGGGGGTGTATGTATTTCTACTGGAATAGCCCAATTAATGAGCTTTTTAAAATACTGCCACTTTGGGCTATTCCATTTGAAATCCATACACCTCCTATGGAAGACATGACCTTAATCTCCCGCACTGAGGATCAAATAGAGTTACCCATTCAGGTAACCCCTTTTGAAATCCACACTCCCTATGTGGAAGATTAAGGTCCTGTCTTCCACAGGGGGTGTATGTACCTTAACAGGAATAGCCCAATTAAATTTTAAAAGGCTACCACTTTGCTCCTGTGTACATGCCTTGAAAAGGTAATCTCCATTGGTTCAATCCCACTGGGCAAATGACACATTATTGTTTGCATTTGTCACTTTCAATTGCAAAGTGCTGGTTGTATTTGAGATTGTTGTATATTTTGGAGAATTGACAATGCCATATGGCTATATTGTGCTTTTAGAAGTGGATTGGGCCACCTTACAAGGTAGTGCGGATCAGAATTTGTGCTTCTTGAGAATCAGTAATGGGCCGTAGAGTGTATTATGCTTTTAAAAGCAGATTGATCTGCATTAAATGTGATACAGATCACTATACTTCTTTGAGCATTGACATTTGCTATAGCCATATCAAGCTTTAAGGAGCTGGTTGATCTGCATTATAAGGTCAATGCAGGTCATAATTTGTACTTTGTTGAGAATCGCCATTCTTGTGGGTTATTATCATGCTTAGATTGGTCTCAACTTGTGAAACAAAAACTCCTAAATAACCTCAATGTTTTTGTGCAGGCATTACTGTTTATGCTTTTTTCTGTAGAAAGCTTCTTGACTACTGTGCTATCTTTAGTCTATAGAACTTCTGTGTAATCTTCATTGGCTATCACCTTCAATTAACTATTGTCTTCAGCAGATAATATCAAATAATACACTGTCTTCAGTAGATAGCAGCCATTGTGCCATCTTTAGTAGATAGCATCTCAAATAATGCCATCTTCAGTAGATAGCATCTCAAATAATGCCATCTTCAGTAGATAGCATCTCAAATAATGCCATCTTTAGTAGATAGCATCTCAAATAATGTGTTATCTTCAGTAGATAGCATCTCAAATAATGTGTTATCTTTTATAGTAGATATAGCATCTCAAATAATATGTTAGACTGTAGTAGATAGCATTTAAAATAATGCCATCTTCAGTAGATAGCATTTAAAATAATTTCATCTTCAGTAGATAGCATTTCAAATAATGTCATCTTCAGTAAATAGTTTATCCCTATAATATTAAAAGTGACAGGAATACTGTTATTTCTTCTATTCAAATAGCCTTTCTATAATAACTGTACATACTTTCATAAGTAGTTCCTATATTCTTGTCTGTGACAGCATCTTTCAAGTACTTGAATTGATAGGCCAGCCAATAAGGTTAACATCAAAAGATGGGCTACTATTTCCAAATTATGAGGTCAACAACATTGCAGCGTTTCAGTTATGTCAAATTCACTTTGACTAGTAGGGCAATAGATGGGTCCTACAATGTCGGGATGAACATTAATACAGGAGAAGTGACAGCTAGCGGACATTTGACCGCTGAAATATAGAACTCATCAATGTAAACAACATGAATGTACGTATTATTGTGGCTTATTTAGACTTGATCTAAGTATGCTTGTTCCCATTTCTGTAGACATTCTCCAGTAGGGTTATTTGTTGTTCCGTATACACTAACAAAATAAGTAGAAATTGTTGATGTACTAAACTTGGTTGGTTTCATGTTTTTGTTGCAGTTGTTTTTTGTTGTTAGTTTTCCTTAGCCAACAAATTATTTATTGCTACAATGATGGCCCAGGGCCCATAAATGATACTTTTCATAGTCTTGACCTTCAGTGTTCATGGGCACCAGAGGCCAAAATGTAAATATTGCCCTTCTTTTGCTCACAACCTATAGCATCTACAGGGTTTGTACTTGGTACAATAATGGCCCATAATACAGCAATGCTTATAGAGCATTTTACACCGAAGTCTTGTGTGTAATTGGCTGGGGAAGGGGTCACATGCACAGATCTAAAATCTAAATCTAAATAAATGCTCAATAAAATCGCAAACGCAACATCTAATTGAGAAGAAAAATGGCTTACGATAAAAACGCAACTATTTCTGTTTTGTCAAACACAGCTGTTCCATCTAGTTTACTTTACCTCCTTTTGGTCAAAACATATCTCAACTCTCTCCACCTGGGTGTTGCCTGCAGATGAAAAGTTTCAAATTTGTTTGAACATTCAAAATTTTCAGAATTGTAAATTGTCATGACCATATTTGGAATCAGCATGAAAAATGCATTAAAATGAGTACAAACAAGCCTAGTATTTGTTCAATGGTTCTTAAGATAACTCTTGATATTTTGAGAAAATATCTCAAAACTAGGGACTTTTTATGTTGAAGACTATGATTAGCATGCAGAGCATTAACAACATTGAGTGCAAAGGATGGTCCCACACTTAGCCCAAGCCATTTGTTTTGCATGCCAGGTGAATAAAAGCTGAAAAGTGGTTGCTACTGTCACATTCATTAGACAAAATTGATATAGAATGATTAATGGTTTGTCTTTCTTGATGGCGTCACAATGGGCTTTGTTTTCATCTGTAAACTGGTGCAAATCTACATTAAAGAGACTTGCAGAGAGCCCCCGGGGGGGGGGGGGGGCACTCAGTACAAATGACCATACGAGGACGTGCCGCAAATATGGGTAGCATTTTCAGCCTCTTGGTATATCAATGACCCCTTTTTCAATGCCTATTTTGGTATATGAATGGGTCCTTTTTTTATATTTTTCTCAATTTTTTCGGAAAATAGCCCAATTTTTCGTTAATTTAGCCAAAATTTTCAAAATTTCCCCAAAATTTTGGGAAAATTTGTAAAAACTAGGACAATTTGGGTTAAATTCAGCCGAAAATTTTGACTTTTGGTATATCAATGGGTCCGAATTTCTTGAAAAATTGGTATATTTATGGGTCCCCTTTCAAATTCTCCGCGCCCCGCCCCTACCAAAACCAAACTTGAGTACCCCCCCCCCCCCGGGAGAGAGCCATTACTGCCAATCCACACTTTTCCAAACATTCACTTGCTATTTTTAGTGCGTTTTCAACAATTACCAGAGTAGTTACTTATCCTTGCAGTGAATAAATCCAGAAACAATGTTTGTGTGTCAACTGGGACAATCTTACTAGAACTTAGATCTTATACCCGGGGTCAAAAATATTGATGCAAATAAGGTAGCTGAATTCAGCAACCATGTTCATTGTACATACACCAGCAGGCGATGTTATGATACACTAATGGACACTTACAGAAAAAATTACTTCAGCTGTTTTATTCACAACTGGGAACCATAATCCTGGTGGAAATTTGTTGCCACACCAGCATTGTTGTTAAAAGCATGCTCTCACCAGAGCTACCGGTATGTGATACTTCCGCATAATCTTTACACATTAGTAGAAAATGTACACTCAGCTTACACTCTCCGCTTCCCCTCTGTTTTTCAATGTTGGAGGACTATAATGTAGAAATGGTGACGATGTTGCCCAAATCAACATTGCAATAGGCGAACAGGGAAGGATGCTGGCCAATTTACCCTTTGGTGCGGCAATATTTTTCCATCAAGATTGCAGTATGATGCAGAAATAATGTCAATTTTATGATACTGTATCATAAAATTGACATTATTTCTGCTCATTTATCAATTTTTGGAGGAGTTAGGCAAACAATATTTTGAAGAAATATATCAAAATGTGCCTTTAATGACATAACCTATATTATGTGTGCACTACATTCTGACTGATATTTGCAGGACCAATCAATCTTAAGTGTAGTACTGTGTGTTTTATGTTGAGTTGGACTAAGTAAATACCAAGAGCTGTCAACTAGCGGAATAAATGTGTGTGTGGCCAGTCACAGTTACTTCATGTATATTTCATATGTGGTAAACGGAACCGTGCATTAGACAAGTTGTCGTATTTCAACTTGACTCGGTAATAACATTGCCGTAATAGCGTAAAGTGTTTGGCAAGGTATATGAATGAGGGCAGCAGATACTCTTAACAGATGCTGGGACAGATGTTTTAGTTTGCAGACGAGCTTGAAGAATATTTACAAAGCACTTTCTGTATTCACTTTATGGCGGGAGGGTTGGCATAAATTTGTACTGAAATGCAGGTTGTTGACTTTGCACCAAATCTGATAAGAAAAATGTGTTGATGAGAAGTCATTCCACAAATCGGTTGTTATATGAAATGCTCACTGCAGTTTATGCTAAGTATATCACACCTCAAAACCTGGTATCTTAGAAAGTTTATTAGAAAGCATATAATGTGTCATCTCCAGTTGAGCAATAAAATGCTGTCTTCAGTAGATAGCATGCAAATAATTAAATCCTGTCTTCAGTAAATAGCATCCAAAGTAAAGTTGTCTTGAGTCGATAATCTTCAGTAGATAGCATCCAACATAAAGTGCTGTCTTCAGTAGATGGCATCAAAATAATAAAATGATGTCTTCAGTAGATAGCATCCAAAGTAAAGTTCTGTCTTCAGTCGATAATCTTCAGTAGATAGCATCCAATATAAGTGCTGTCTTCAGTAGATAATCTTTAGTAGATAGCACCCAATATAAAGTGCTGTCTTCTGAATATGGCATCCAATACAAAGGGATGCCTTCAGTAGATAACATCTAATATATAGTGCTGTCTTCAGTAGATAGCCTTCAAAATAAAATGCTGCCTTCAGCAGATACCGTAGTCTTCAG
>NW_027305686.1:0-90264 GCF_039555335.1 Amphiura filiformis
ATTATTTGTCAAAATACAAGAAAAATATCAAATTGAGGGGGCGCTATTCCTTCGAAGCAGCTCGGGGCTGTGCCCATGGTGTAGTGGGTATTGTGTAGTTATGCCGTGACGTCATTTGGTGCATGAAACTAACACATCTTCCTAAAATGTCAAAATTGTAATATTTTTTATTATTTTATGCTTGGATGATAAGAAAAAACATCCAAAGAGCACAACTATCACCAAAATATGGGCACATCAGCCTTCATTTCAAACTTTTTTTTCCATTAAGATGCACCTGGTATGGTCAGCGAATAAAAACACTGGTTGTTATTTCTTCAGTCAGATAGGGTTGGACCTGATTTAGTGGTGTGATCTCTTAAGGGAGCAAAAATTGTTTAAAAAGACCAGTTTACATGATATTCAGTCTTTCTTAGCATATCTTGACCAATTAAAAGTGAAATAAATTCAAGTTTAAATATAATTCTGAGTCAAATTAATGCAGTATGTACATTGCTAAGCATGCGCTATCTACTGAAGATAGCAACATTAAGATATGATAATCAGGCAGGGCCTAAGTTTTTGCTTCTCAACCTTTCAGATGTTTTCAATTTAGTCACAGGACACATGTAAAAGTTGAGACAAATGTTTATATATCCAGATCTATTGTCAAGTAGGCAATGCCATGTAGTTGAAATTACTAATGAAACCGAGCATCCTTTTTTAAAGGCTTTTCTTGTTTGCTGTTTTCTTGATTAATCTTGCTTGTACATAGTCAAAAATGCTTGAAGGGTGCCTTCTTTTACTCCATCCATGATACCATGATGGTCACACAACTGAAAAAAAACACACAAAATTGAAATCAGACTTTACTGCAACTGACATGCCTAACCGAACTCGGTCTTAATTAAGGGGTCACATCACTAAATCAAGTTCCTATTCTTTTATGTGTTAAGAGGTACCTAAGAAATCGTCATTTTCTCGTGGTTAGAACGTGCTAGGGCATTGAAAACAAAGATTTTCGAAAAGATTGTGATATATTCTACCCTAAAACCACCATTATTTTGGTAGTTGAGTGGCTCGATTTTTCGCAGTGGTGCATTGAACATGATGTAAACCATACCAAAGCCTACATCTCAGCGCCTCTATGCTGTGACGTCATTTGGTGCATGGAACTAACAAATCTTCCTAAAATGTCAGAATTGTAATATTTTTTGTTATTTTATGCTTGGATGATAAGAAAAACATCCAAAGAGCACAACTATCACCAAAAATGGGTACATCAGCCTTCATTTCAAACTTTTTTTTCCATTAAAATGCCTGGTATTTTCAGCGAATAAAAACACTGGTTGTTATTTCTTCAGTCAGATAGGGTTGGACCTGATTTAGTGGTGTGATCTCTTAAGGAGCAAATATTGTTTTAAAGATCATTTTACATGATATTCAGTCTTTCTTAGCATATCTTGACCAATTAAAAGTGAAATAATTCAAGTTTAAATATAATTCTGAGTCAAATTAATGCAGTATGTGCATTGCTAATCATGCGCTATCTACTGAAGATAGCAACATTAAGATATGATAATCAGGCAGGGCCTAAGTTTTTGCTTCTCAACCTTTCAGATGTTTTCAATTTAGTCACAGGACACATGTAAAAGTTGAGACAAATGTTTATATATCCAGATCTATTGTCAAGTAGGCAATGCCATGTAGTTGAAATTACTAATGAAACCGAGCATCCTTTTTAAAGGCTTTTCTTGTTTGCTGTTTTCTTGATTACTGTACATAGTCAAAATGCTTGAAGGTGCCTTCTTTTACTCCATCCATGATACCATGATGGTCACACAACTGAAAAAAAAAACCACAAAATTGAAATCAGACTTTACTGCAACTTACAGGCCTAACCGAACTCGGTCTTAATTAAGGGTTCACATCACTAAATCAAGTTCCTATTCTTTTATGTGTTAAGATGTACCTAAGAAATCGTCATTTTCTCGTGGTTAGAACGTGCTAGGGCATTGAAAACAAAGATTTTCGAAAAGATTGTGATATATTCTACCCTAAAACCACCATTATTTTGGTAGTTGAGTGGCTCGATTTTTCGCAGTGGTGCATTGAACATGATGTAAACCATACCAAAGCCTACATCTCAGCGCCTCTATGCTGCTGTGACGTCATTTGGTGCATGGAACTAACAAATCTTCCTAAAATGTCAGAATTGTAATATTTTTTTTGTTACTTTATGCTTGGATGATAAGAAAAACATCCAAAGAGCACAACTATCACCAAAAAATGGGCACATCAGCCTTCATTTCAAACTTTTTTCTCCATTAAAATGCACCTGGTATGGTCAGTGAATAAAACACTGGTTGTTATTTCTTCAGTCAGATAGGGTTGGACCTGATTTAGTGGTGTGATCTCTTAAGGGAGCAAATATTGTTTTAAAAGATCATTTTACATGATATTCAGTCTTTCTTAGCATATCTTGACCAATTAAAAGTGAAATAATTCAAGTTTAAATATAATTCTGAGTCAAATTAATGCAGTATGTGCATTGCTAATCATGCGCTATCTACTGAAGATAGCAACATTAAGATATGATAATCAGGCAGGGCCTAAGTTTTTTGCTTCTCAACTTTTCAGATGTTTTTAATTTAGTCACAGGACACATGTAAAAGTTGAGACAAATGTTTATATATCCAGATCTATTGTCAAATAGGCAATGCCATGTAGTTGAACTTACTAATGAAACTCAGCATCCTTTTAAAGGCTTTTCTTGTTTGCTGTTTTCTTGATTAATCTTGCTTGTAAATAGTCAAAAATGCTTGAAGGTGCCTTCTTTTACTCCATCCATGATACCATGATGGTCACACAACTGAAAAAAAACCCACAAAATTGAAATCAGACTTTACTGCAACTGACATGCCTAACCGAACTCGGTCTTAATTAAGGGGTCACATCACTAAATCAAGTTCCTATTCTTTTATGTGTTAAGAGGTACCTAAAAAATCGTCATTTTTCTCGTGGTTAGGTTAGAACGTGCTAGGGCATTGAAAACAAAGATTTTCGAAAAGATTGTGATATATTCTACCCTAAAACCACCATTATTTTGGTAGTTGAGTGGCTCGATTTTTCGCAGTGGTGCATTGAACATGATGTAAACCATACCAAAGCCTACATCTCAGCGCCTCTATGCTGTGACGTCATTTGGTGCATGGAACTAACAAATCTTCCTAAAATGTCAGAATTGTAATATTTTTTTGTTATTTTATGCTTGGATGATAAGAAAAACATCCAAAGAGCACAACTATCACCAAAAAATGGGTACATCAGCCTTCATTTCAAACTTTTTTTTTCCATTAAAATGCACCTGGTATTTTCAGCGAATAAAAACACTGGTTGTTATTTCTTCAGTCAGATAGGGTTGGACCTGATTTAGTGGTGTGATCTCTTAAGGGAGCAAATATTGTTTTAAAAGATCATTTTACATGATATTCAGTCTTTCTTAGCATATCTTGACCAATTAAAAGTGAAATAATTCAAGTTTAAATATAATTCTGAGTCAAATTAATGCAGTATGTGCATTGCTAATCATGCGCTATCTACTGAAGATAGCAACATTAAGATATGATAATCAGGCAGGGCCTAAGTTTTTTCTCAACCTTTCAGATGTTTTCAATTTAGTCACAGGACACATGTAAAAGTTGAGACAAATGTTTATATATCCAGATCTATTGTCAAGTAGGCAATGCCATGTAGTTGAAATTACTAATGAAACCGAGCATCCTTTTTTAAAGGCTTTTCTTGTTTGCTGTTTTCTTGATTACTGTACATAGTCAAAAATGCTTGAAGGGTGCCTTCTTTTACTCCATCCATGATACCATGATGGTCACACAACTGAAAAAAAAACCACAAAATTGAAATCAGACTTTACTGCAACTGACATGCCTAACCGAACTCGGTCTTAATTAAGGGGTCACATCACTAAATCAAGTTCCTATTCTTTTATGTGTTAAGATGTACCTAAGAAATCGTCATTTTCTCGTGGTTAGAACGTGCTAGGGCATTGAAAACAAAGATTTTCGAAAAGATTGTGATATATTCTACCCTAAAACCACCATTATTTTGGTAGTTGAGTGGCTCGATTTTTCGCAGTGGTGCATTGAACATGATGTAAACCATACCAAAGCCTACATCTCAGCGCCTCTATGCTGTGACGTCATTTGGTGCATGGAACTAACAAATCTTCCTAAAATGTCAGAATTGTAATATTTTTTTGTTACTTTATGCTTGGATGATAAGAAAAACATCCAAAGAGCACAACTATCACCAAAAAAAATGGGCACATCAGCCTTCATTTCAAACTTTTTCTCCATTAAAATGCACCTGGTATGGTCAGTGAATAAAACACTGGTTGTTATTTCTTCAGTCAGATAGGGTTGGACCTGATTTAGTGGTGTGATCTCTTAAGGGAGCAAATATTGTTTTAAAAGATCATTTTACATGATATTCAGTCTTTCTTAGCATATCTTGACCAATTAAAAGTGAAATAATTCAAGTTTAAATATAATTCTGAGTCAAATTAATGCAGTATGTGCATTGCTAATCATGCGCTATCTACTGAAGATAGCAACATTAAGATATGATAATCAGGCAGGGCCTAAGTTTTTGCTTCTCAACTTTTCAGATGTTTTTAATTTAGTCACAGGACACATGTAAAAGTTGAGACAAATGTTTATATATCCAGATCTATTGTCAAATAGGCAATGCCATGTAGTTGAAATTACTAATGAAACCAGCATCCTTTTAAAGGCTTTTCTTGTTTGCTGTTTTCTTGATTAATCTTGCTTGTAAATAGTCAAAAATGCTTGAAGGGTGCCTTCTTTTACTCCATCCATGATACCATGATGGTCACACAACTGAAAAAAACCCCCACAAAATTGAAATCAGACTTTACTGCAACTGACATGCCTAACCGAACTCGGTCTTAATTAAGGGGTAACATCACTAAATCAACTTCCTATTCTTTTATGTGTTAAGAGGTACCTAAGAAATCGTCATTTTCTCGTGGTTAGAACGTGCTAGGGCATTGAAAACAAAGATTTTCGAAAAGATTGTGATATATTCTACCCTAAAACCACCATTATTTTGGTAGTTGAGTGGCTCGATTTTTCGCAGTGGTGCATTGAACATGATGTAAACCATACCAAAGCCTACATCTCAGCGCCTCTATGCTGTGACGTCATTTGGTGCATGGAACTAACAAATCTTCCTAAAATGTCAGAATTGTAATATTTTTTTTGTTATTTTATGCTTGGATGATAAGAAAAACATCCAAAGAGCACAACTATCACCAAAAAATGGGTACATCAGCCTTCATTTCAAACTTTTTTTTCCATTAAAATGCACCTGGTATTTTCAGCGAATAAAAACACTGGTTGTTATTTCTTCAGTCAGATAGGGTTGGACCTGATTTAGTGGTGTGATCTCTTAAGGGAGCAAATATTGTTTTAAAAGATCATTTTACATGATATTCAGTCTTTCTTAGCATATCTTGACCAATTAAAAGTGAAATAATTCAAGTTTAAATATAATTCTGAGTCAAATTAATGCAGTATGTGCATTGCTAATCATGCGCTATCTACTGAAGATAGCAACATTAAGATATGATAATCAGGCAGGGCCTAAGTTTTTTGCTTCTCAACCTTTCAGATGTTTTCAATTTAGTCACAGGACACATGTAAAAGTTGAGACAAATGTTTATATATCCAGATCTATTGTCAAGTAGGCAATGCCATGTAGTTGAAATTACTAATGAAACCGAGCATCCTTTTTAAAGGCTTTTCTTGTTTGCTGTTTTCTTGATTACTGTACATAGTCAAAAATGCTTGAAGGGTGCCTTCTTTTACTCCATCCATGATACCATGATGGTCACACAACTGAAAAAAAAACCACAAAATTGAAATCAGACTTTACTGCAACTGACATGCCTAACTGAACTCGGTCTTAATTAAGGGGTCACATCACTAAATCAAGTTCCTATTCTTTTATGTGTTAAGATGTACCTAAGAAATCGTCATTTTCTCGTGGTTAGAACGTGCTAGGGCATTGAAAACAAAGATTTTCGAAAAGATTGTGATATATTCTACCCTAAAACCACCATTATTTTGGTAGTTGAGTGGCTCGATTTTTCGCAGTGGTGCATTGAACATGATGTAAACCATACCAAAGCCTACATCTCAGCGCCTCTATGCTGTGACGTCATTTGGTGCATGGAACTAACAAATCTTCCTAAAATGTCAGAATTGTAATATTTTTTTGTTACTTTATGCTTGGATGATAAGAAAAACATCCAAAGAGCACAACTATCAAAAAAATGGGCACATCAGCCTTCATTTCAAACTTTTTTCTCCATTAAAATGCACCTGGTATGGTCAGTGAATAAAACACTGGTTGTTATTTCTTCAGTCAGATAGGGTTGGACCTGATTTAGTGGTGTGATCTCTTAAGGGAGCAAATATTGTTTTAAAAGATCATTTTACATGATATTCAGTCTTTCTTAGCATATCTTGACCAATTAAAAGTGAAATAATTCAAGTTTAAATATAATTCTGAGTCAAATTAATGCAGTATGTGCATTGCTAATCATGCGCTATCTACTGAAGATAGCAACATTAAGATATGATAATCAGGCAGGGCCTAAGTTTTTGCTTCTCAACTTTTCAGATGTTTTTAATTTAGTCACAGGACACATGTAAAAGTTGAGACAAATGTTTATATATCCAGATCTATTGTCAAATAGGCAATGCCATGTAGTTGAAATTACTAATGAAACTCAGCATCCCTTTTAAAGGCTTTTCTTGTTTGCTGTTTTCTTGATTAATCTTGCTTGTAAATAGTCAAAAATGCTTGAAGGGTGCCTTCTTTTACTCCATCCATGATACCATGATGGTCACACAACTGAAAAAAAAACCCACAAAATTGAAATCAGACTTTACTGCAACTGACAGGCCTAACCGAACTCGGTCTTAATTAAGGGTCACATCACTAAATCAAGTTCCTATTCTTTTATGTGTTAAGAGGTACCTAAGAAATCCTCATTTTCTCGTGGTTAGAACGTGCTAGGGCATTGAAAACAAAATTTTCTAAAAGATTGTGATAAATTCTACCCTAAAACCACCATTATTTTGGTAGTTGAGTGGCTCGATTTTTCGCAGTGGTGCATTGAACATGATGTAAACCATACCAAAGCCTACATCTCAGCGCCTCTATGCTGTGACGTCATTTGAAGCATGGAACTAACAAATCTTCCTAAAATGTCAAAATTGTAATATTTTTTTGTTATTTTATGCTTGGATGATAAGAAAAACATCCAAAGAGCACAACTATCACCAAAAATGGGTACATCAGCCTTCATTTCAAACTTTTTTTTCCATTAAAATGCACCTGGTATGGTCAGCGAATAAAAACACTGGTTGTTATTTCTTCAGTCAGATAGGGTTGGACCTGATTTAGTGGTGTGATCTCTTAAGGGAGCAAATATTGTTTAAAAGATCATTTTACATGATATTCAGTCTTTCTTAGCATATCTTGACCAATTAAAAGTGAAATAATTCAAGTTTAAATATAATTCTGAGTCAAATTAATGCAGTATGTGCATTGCTAATCATGCGCTATCTACTGAAGATAGCAACATTAAGATATGATAATCAGGCAGGGCCTAAGTTTTTGCTTCTCAACCTTTCAGATGTTTTCAATTTAGTCACAGGACACATGTAAAAGTTGAGACAAATGTTTATATATCCAGATATATTGTCAAGTTTGTAGTTGAAATTACTAATGAAACCGAGCATCCTTTTTTAAAGGCTTTTCTTGTTTGCTGTTTTCTTGATTACCTCTTGCAAAAATGCTTGAAGGGTTCCTTCTTTTACTCCATCCATGATGTTTGCTTCTCAACTTTTCAGATGTTTTTAATTTAGTCACAGGACACATGTAAAAGTTGAGACAAATGTTTATATATCCAGATCTATTGTCAAATAGGCAATGCCATGTAGTTGAAATTACTAATGAAACCCAGCATCCCTTTTAAAGGCTTTTCTTGTTTGCTGTTTTCTTGATTAATCTTGCTTGTAAATAGTCAAAAATGCTTGAAGGGTGCCTTCTTTTACTCCATCCATGATACCATGATGGTCACACAACTGAAAAAAAACCCCACAAAATTGAAATCAGACTTTACTGCAACTGACAGGCCTAACCGAACTCGGTCTTAATTAAGGGGTCACATCACTAAATCAAGTTCCTATTCTTTTATGTGTTAAGAGGTACCTAAGAAATCGTCATTTTCTCGTGGTTAGAACGTGCTAGGGCATTGAAAACAAAGATTTTCGAAAAGATTGTGATATATTCTACCCTAAAACCACCATTATTTTGGTAGTTGAGTAGCTCGATTTTTCGCAGTGGTGCATTGAACATGATGTAAACCATACCAAAGCCTACATCTCAGCGCCTCTATGCTGTGACGTCATTTGGTGCATGGAACTAACAAATCTTCCTAAAATGTCAGAATTGTAGTATTTTTTATTATTTTATGCTTGGATGATAAGAAAAACATCCAAAGAGCACAACTATCACCAAAAATGGGCACATCAGCCTTCATTTCAAACTTTTTTCCCATTAAAATGCACCTGGTATGGTCAGCGAATAAAAACACTGGTTGTTATTTCTTCAGTCGGATAGGGTTGGACCTGATTTACTGGCGTGATCTCTTAAGGGAGCAAATATTGTTTAAAAAGATCATTTTACATGATATTCAGTCTTTCTTAGCATATCTTGACCAATTAAAAGTGAAATAATTCAAGTTTAAATATAATTCTGAGTCAAATTAATGCAGTATGTGCATTGTTAAGCATGCGCTATCTACTGAAGATAGCAACATTAAGATATGATAATCAGGCAGGGCCTAAGTTTTTGCTTCTCAACCTTTCAGATGTTTTCAATTTAGTCACAGGACACATGTAAAAGTTGAGACAAATGTTTATATATCCAGATCTATTGTCAAGTAGGCAATGCCATGTAGTTGAAATTACTAATGAAACCGAGCATCCTTTTTAAAGGCTTTTCTTGTTTGCTGTTTTCTTGATTAATCTTGCTTGTACATAGTCAAAAATGCTTGAAGGGTGCCTTCTTTTACTCCATCCATGATACCATGATGGTCACACAACTGAAAAAAAACCACACAAAATTGAAATCAGACTTTACTGCAACTGACATGCCTAACCGAACTCGGTCTTAATTAAGGGGTCACATCACTAAATCAAGTTCCTATTCTTTTATGTGTTAAGATGTACCTAAGAAATCGTCATTTTCTCGTGGTTAGAACGTGCTAGGGCATTGAAAACAAAGATTTTCGAAAAGATTGTGATATATTCTACCCTAAAACCACCATTATTTTGGTAGTTGAGTGGCTCGATTTTTCGCAGTGGTGCATTGAACATGATGTAAACCATACCAAAGCCTACATCTCAGCGCCTCTATGCTGTGACGTCATTTGGTGCATGGAACTAACAAATCTTCCTAAAATGTAAGAATTGTAATATTTTTTGTTACTTTATGCTTGGAAGATAAGAAAAACATCCAAAGAGCACAACAATAACAAAAAATGGGCACATCAGCCTTCATTTCAAACTTTTTTCTCCATTAAAATGCACCTGGTATGGTCAGTGAATAAAACACTGGTTGTTATTTCTTTAGTCAGATAGGGTTGGACCTGATTTAGTGGTGTGATCTCTTAAGGGAGCAAATATTGTTTTAAAAGATCATTTTACATGATATTCAGTCTTTCTTAGCATATCTTGACCAATTAAAAGTGAAATAATTCAAGTTTAAATATAATTCTGAGTCAAATTAATGCAGTATGTGCATTGCTAATCATGCGCTATCTACTGAAGATAGCAACATTAAGATATGATAATCAGGCAGGGCCTAAGTTTTTTGCTTCTCAACTTTTCAGATCAGTTTTTAATTTAGTCACAGGACACATGTAAAAGTTGAGACAAATGTTTATATATCCAGATCTATTGTCAAATAGGCAATGCCATGTAGTTGAAATTACTAATGAAACCCAGCATCCCTTTTAAAGGCTTTTCTTGTTTGCTGTTTTCTTGATTAATCTTGCTTGTAAATAGTCAAAAATGCTTGAAGGGTGCCTTCTTTTACTCCATCCATGATACCATGATGGTCACACAACTGAAAAAAAACCCACAAAATTGAAATCAGACTTTACTGCAACTGACAGGCCTAACCGAACTCGGTCTTAATTAAGGGGTCACATCACTAAATCAAGTTCCTATTCTTTTATGTGTTAAGAGGTACCTAAGAAATCCTCATTTTCTCGTGGTTAGAACGTGCTAGGGCATTGAAAACAAAGATTTTCGAAAAGATTGTGATATATTCTACCTAAAACCACCATTATTTTGGTAGTTGAGTAGCTCGATTTTTCGCAGTGGTGCATTGAACTGATGTAAACCATACCAAAGTCTACATCTCAGCGCCTCTATGCTGTGACGTCATTTGGTGCATGGAACTAACAAATCTTCCTAAAATGCCAGAATTGTAGTATTTTTTATTATTTTATGCTTGGATGATAAGAAAAACATCCAAAGAGCACAACTGTCACCAAAAATGGGCACATCAGCCTTCATTTCAAACTTTTTTTCCATTAAAATGCACCTGGTATGGTCAGCGAATAAAAACACTGGTTGTTATTTCTTCAGTCAGATAGGGTTGGACCTGATTTAGTGGTGTGATCTCTTAAGGGAGCAAAAAATAAATAAAAAGATCATTTTACATGATATTCAGTCTTTCTTAGCATATCTTGACCAATTAAAAGTGAAATAATTCAAGTTTAAATATAATTCTGAGTCAAATTAATGCAGTATGTGCATTGCTAAGCATGCGCTATCTACTGAAGATAGCAACATTAAGATATGATAATCAGGCAGGGCCTAAGTTTTTGCTTCTCAACCTTTCAGATGTTTTCAATTTAGTCACAGGACACATGTAAAAGTTGAGACAAATGTTTATATATCCAGATCTATTGTCAAGTAGGCAATGCCATGTAGTTGAAATTACTAATGAAACCGAGCATCCTTTTTAAAGGCTTTTCTTGTTTGCTGTTTTCTTGATTAATCTTGCTTGTACATAGTCAAAAATGCTTGAAGGGTGCCTTCTTTTACTCCATCCATGATACCATGATGGTCACACAACTGAAAAAAAAAACCACACAAAATTGAAATCAGACTTTACTGCAACTGACATGCCTAACCGAACTCGGTCTTAATTAAGGGGTCACATCACTAAATCAAGTTCCTATTCTTTTATGTGTTAAGATGTACCTAAGAAATCGTCATTTTCTCGTGGTTAGAACGTGCTAGGGCATTGAAAACAAAGATTTTCGAAAAGATTGTGATATATTCTACCCTAAAACCACCATTATTTTGGTAGTTGAGTGGCTCGATTTTTCGCAGTGGTGCATTGAACATGATGTAAACCATACCAAAGCCTACATCTCAGCGCCTCTATGCTGTGACGTCATTTGGTGCATGGAACTAACAAATCTTCCTAAAATGTCAGAATTGTAATATTTTTTGTTACTTTATGCTTGGATGATAAGAAAAACATCCAAAGAGCACAACTATCACCAAAAAATGGGCACATCAGCCTTCATTTCAAACTTTTTTCTCCATTAAAATGCACCTGGTATGGTCAGTGAATAAAACACTGGTTGTTATTTCTTTAGTCAGATAGGGTTGGACCTGATTTAGTGGTGTGATCTCTTAAGGGAGCAAATATTGTTTTAAAAGATCATTTTACATGATATTCAGTCTTTCTTAGCATATCTTGACCAATTAAAAGTGAAATAATTCAAGTTTAAATATAATTCTGAGTCAAATTAATGCAGTATGTGCATTGCTAATCATGCGCTATCTACTGAAGATAGCAACATTAAGATATGATAATCAGGCAGGGCCTAAGTTTTTGCTTCTCAACTTTTCAGATGTTTTTAATTTAGTCACAGGACACATGTAAAAGTTGAGACAAATGTTTATATATCCAGATCTATTGTCAAATAGGCAATGCCATGTAGTTGAAATTACTAATGAAACCCAGCATCCTTTTAAAGGCTTTTCTTGTTTGCTGTTTTCTTGATTAATCTTGCTTGTAAATAGTCAAAAATGCTTGAAGGGTGCCTTCTTTTACTCCATCCATGATACCATGATGGTCACACAACTGAAAAAAAACCCACAAAATTGAAATCAGACTTTACTGCAAATGACAAGCCTAACCGAACTCGGTCTTAATTAAGGGGTCACATCACTAAATCAAGTTCCTATTCTTTTTATGTGTTAAGAGGTACCTAAGAAATCCTCATTTTCTCGTGGTTAGAACGTGCTAGGGCATTGAAAACAAAGATTTTCGAAAAGATTGTGATATATTCTACCCTAAAACCACCATTATTTTGGTAGTTGAGTAGCTCGATTTTTTCGCAGTGGTGCATTGAACATGATGTAAACCATACCAAAGCCTACATCTCAGCGCCTCTATGCTGTGACGTCATTTGGTGCATGGAACTAACAAATCTTCCTAAAATGTCAAAATTGTAATATTTTTTTATTATTTTATGCTTGGATGATAAGAAAAACATCCAAATATGGGCACATCAGCCTTCATTTCAAACTTTTTTTTTCCATTAAAATGCACCTGCTATAGTCAGCGAATAAAAACACTGGTTGTTATTTCTTCAGTCGGATAGGGTTGGACCTGATTTAGTGGTGTGATCTCTTAAGGAGCAAATATTGTTTAAAAGATCATTTTACATGATATTCAGTCTTTCTTAGCATATCTTGACCAATTAAAAGTGAAATAATTCAAGTTTAAATATAATTCTGAGTCAAATTAATGCAGTATGTGCATTGCTAAGCATGCGCTATCTACTGAAGATAGCAACATTAAGATATGATAATCAGGCAGGGCCTAAGTTTTTGCTTCTCAACCTTTCAGATGTTTTCAATTTAGTCACAGGACACATGTAAAAGTTGAGACAAATGTTTATATATCCAGATCTATTGTCAAGTAGGCAATGCCATGTAGTTGAAATTACTAATGAAACCGAGCATCCTTGTGTAAAGGCTTTTCTGGTTTGCTGTGTTCTTGATTAATCTTGCTTGTACATAGTCAAAAATGCTTGAAGGGTGCCTCCTTTTACTCCATCCATGATACCATGATGGTCACACAACTGAAAAAAAAAAACCACACAAAATTGAAATCAGACTTTACTGCAACTGACATGCCTAACCGAACTCGGTCTTAATTAAGGGGTCACATCACTAAATCAAGTTCCTATTCTTTTTATGTGTTAAGATGTACCTAAGAAATCGTCATTTTCTCGTGGTTAGAACGTGCTAGGGCATTGAAAACAAAGATTTTCGAAAAGATTGTGATATATTCTACCCTAAAACCACCATTATTTTGGTAGTTGAGTGGCTCGATTTTTCGCAGTGGTGCATTGAACATGATGTAAACCATACCAAAGCCTACATCTCAGCGCCTCTATGCTGTGACGTCATTTGGTGCATGGAACTAACAAATCTTCCTAAAATGTCAGAATTGTAATATTTTTTTGTTACTTTATGCTTGGATGATAAGAAAAACATCCAAAGAGCACAACTATCACCAAAAATGGGCACATCAGCCTTCATTTCAAACTTTTTCTCCATTAAAATGCACCTGGTATGGTCAGTGAATAAAACACTGGTTGTTATTTCTTCAGTCAGATAGGGTTGGACCTGATTTAGTGGTGTGATCTCTTAAGGGAGCAAATATTGTTTAAAAAGATCATTTTACATGATATTCAGTCTTTCTTAGCATATCTTGACCAATTAAAAGTGAAATAATTCAAGTTTAAATATAATTCTGAGTCAAATTAATGCAGTATGTGCATTGCTAATCATGCGCTATCTACTGAAGATAGCAACATTAAGATATGATAATCAGGCAGGGCCTAAGTTTTTGCTTCTCAACTTTTCAGATGTTTTTAATTTAGTCACAGGACACATGTAAAAGTTGAGACAAATGTTTATATATCCAGATCTATTGTCAAATAGGCAATGCCATGTAGTTGAAATTACTAATGAAACCCAGCATCCCTTTTAAAGGCTTTTCTTGTTTGCTGTTTTCTTGATTAATCTTGCTTGTAAATAGTCAAAAATGCTTGAAGGGTGCCTTCTTTTACTCCATCCATGATACCATGATGGTCACACAACTGAAAAAAAAAAACCCACAAAATTGAAATCAGACTTTACTGCAACTGACAGGCCTAACCGAACTCGGTCTTAATTAAGGGGTCACATCACTAAATCAAGTTCCTATTCTTTTATGTGTTAAGAGGTACCTAAGAAATCCTCATTTTCTCGTGGTTAGAACGTGCTAGGGCATTGAAAACAAAGATTTTCGAAAAGATTGTGATATATTCTACCCTAAAACCACCATTATTTTGGTAGTTGAGTAGCTCGATTTTTCGCAGTGGTGCATTGAACATGATGTAAACCATACCAAAGCCTACATCTCAGCGCCTCTATGCTGTGACGTCATTTGGTGCATGGAACTAACAAATCTTCCTAAAATGCCAGAATTGTAGTATTTTTTATTATTTTATGCTTGGATGATAAGAAAAACATCCAAAGAGCACAACTGTCACCAAAAATGGGCACATCAGCCTTCATTTCAAACTTTTTTTCCATTAAAATGCACCTGGTATGGTCAGCGAATAAAAACACTGGTTGTTATTTCTTCAGTCAGATAGGGTTGGACCTGATTTAGTGGTGTGATCTCTTAAGGGAGCAAATATTGTTTAAAAAGATCATTTTACATGATATTCAGTCTTTCTTAGCATATCTTGACCAATTAAAAGTGAAATAATTCAAGTTTAAATATAATTCTGAGTCAAATTAATGCAGTATGTGCATTGCTAAGCATGCGCTATCTACTGAAGATAGCAACATTAAGATATGATAATCAGGCAGGGCCTAAGTTTTTGCTTCTCAACCTTTCAGATGTTTTCAATTTAGTCACAGGACACATGTAAAAGTTGAGACAAATGTTTATATATCCAGATCTATTGTCAAGTAGGCAATGCCATGTAGTTGAAATTACTAATGAAACCGAGCATCCTTTTTAAAGGCTTTTCTTGTTTGCTGTTTTCTTGATTAATCTTGCTTGTACATAGTCAAAAATGCTTGAAGGGTGCCTTCTTTTACTCCATCCATGATACCATGATGGTCACACAACTGAAAAAAAACCACACAAAATTGAAATCAGACTTTACTGCAACTGACATGCCTAACCGAACTCGGTCTTAATTAAGTGGTCACATCACTAAATCAAGTTCCTATTCTTTTATGTGTTAAGATGTACCTAAGAAATCGTCATTTTCTCGTGGTTAGAACGTGCTAGGGCATTGAAAACAAAGATTTTCGAAAAGATTGTGATATATTCTACCCTAAAACCACCATTATTTTGGTAGTTGAGTGGCTCGATTTTTCGCAGTGGTGCATTGAACATGATGTAAACCATACCAAAGCCTACATCTCAGCGCCTCTATGCTGTGACGTCATTTGGTGCATGGAACTAACAAATCTTCCTAAAATGTCAGAATTGTAATATTTTTTTGTTACTTTATGCTTGGATGATAAGAAAAACATCCAAAGAGCACAACTATCACCAAAAATGGGCACATCAGCCTTCATTTCAAACTTTTTTCTCCATTAAAATGCACCTGGTATGGTCAGTGAATAAAACACTGGTTGTTATTTCTTCAGTCAGATAGGGTTGGACCTGATTTAGTGGTGTGATCTCTTAAGGGAGCAAATATTGTTTTAAAAGATCATTTTACATGATATTCAGTCTTTCTTAGCATATCTTGACCAATTAAAAGTGAAATAATTCAAGTTTAAATATAATTCTGAGTCAAATTAATGCAGTATGTGCATTGCTAATCATGCGCTATCTACTGAAGATAGCAACATTAAGATATGATAATCAGGCAGGGCCTAAGTTTTTGCTTCTCAACTTTTCAGATGTTTTTAATTTAGTCACAGGACACATGTAAAAGTTGAGACAAATGTTTATATATCCAGATCTATTGTCAAATAGGCAATGCCATGTAGTTGAAATTACTAATGAAACCCAGCATCCTTTTTAAAGGCTTTTCTTGTTTGCTGTTTTCTTGATTAATCTTGCTTGTAAATAGTCAAAAATGCTTGAAGGGTGCCTTCTTTTACTCCATCCATGATACCATGATGGTCACACAACTGAAAAAAAAACCCACAAAATTGAAATCAGACTTTACTGCAACTGACAGGCCTAACCGAACTCGGTCTTAATTAAGGGGTCACATCACTAAATCAAGTTCCTATTCTTTTATGTGTTAAGAGGTACCTAAGAAATCCTCATTTTCTCTGGTTAGAACGTGCTAGGGCATTGAAAACAAAGATTTTCGAAAAGATTGTGATATATTCTACCCTAAAACCACCATTATTTTGGTAGTTGAGTAGCTCGATTTTTCGCAGTGGTGCATTGAACATGATGTAAACCATACCAAAGTCTACATCTCAGCGCCTCTATGCTGTGACGTCATTTGGTGCATGGAACTAACAAATCTTCCTAAAATGCCAGAATTGTAGTATTTTTTATTATTTTATGCTTGGATGATAAGAAAAACATCCAAAGAGCACAACTGTCACCAAAAAATGGGCACATCAGCCTTCATTTCAAACTTTTTTTCCATTAAAATGCACCTGGTATGGTCAGCGAATAAAAACACTGGTTGTTATTTCTTCAGTCAGATAGGGTTGGACCTGATTTAGTGGTGTGATCTCTTAAGGGAGCAAATATTGTTTAAAAAGATCATTTTACATGATATTCAGTCTTTCTTAGCATATCTTGACCAATTAAAAGTGAAATAATTCAAGTTTAAATATAATTCTGAGTCAAATTAATGCAGTATGTGCATTGCTAAGCATGCGCTATCTACTGAAGATAGCAACATTAAGATATGATAATCAGGCAGGGCCTAAGTTTTTGCTTCTCAACCTTTCAGATGTTTTCAATTTAGTCACAGGACACATGTAAAAGTTGAGACAAATGTTTATATATCCAGATCTATTGTCAAATAGGCAATGCCATGTAGTTGAAATTACTAATGAAACCGAGCATCCTTTTTAAAGGCTTTTCTTGTTTGCTGTTTTCTTGATTAATCTTGCTTGTACATAGTCAAAAATGCTTGAAGGGTGCCTTCTTTTACTCCATCCATGATACCATGATGGTCACACAACTGAAAAAAAACCACACAAAATTGAAATCAGACTTTACTGCAACTGACATGCCTAACCGAACTCGGTCTTAATTAAGGGGTCACATCACTAAATCAAGTTCCTATTCTTTTATGTGTTAAGATGTACCTAAGAAATCGTCATTTTCTCGTGGTTAGAACGTGCTAGGGCATTGAAAACAAAGATTTTCGAAAAGATTGTGATATATTCTACCCTAAAACCACCATTATTTTGGTAGTTGAGTGGCTCGATTTTTCGCAGTGGTGCATTGAACATGATGTAAACCATACCAAAGCCTACATCTCAGCGCCTCTATGCTGTGACGTCATTTGGTGCATGGAACTAACAAATCTTCCTAAAATGTCAGAATTGTAATATTTTTTTTTATTTTATGCTTGGATGATAAGAAAAACATCCAAAGAGCACAACTATCACCAAAATATGGGCACATCAGCCTTCATTTCAAACTTTTTTTTTTCCATTAAAATGCACCTGGTATGGTCAGCAAATAAAAACACTGGTTGTTATTTCTTCAGTCAGATAGGGTTGGACCTGATTTAGTGGTGTGATCTCTTAAGGAGCAAAAATTGTTTAAAAAGACCAGTTTACATGATATTCAGTCTTTCTTAGCATATCTTGACCAATTAAAAGTGAAATAAATTCAAGTTTAAATATAATTCTGAGTCAAATTAATGCAGTATGTACATTGCTAAGCATGCGCTATCTACTGAAGATAGCAACATTAAGATATGATAATCAGGCAGGGCCTAAGTTTTTGCTTCTCAACCTTTCAGATGTTTTCAATTTAGTCACAGGACACATGTAAAAGTTGAGACAAATGTTTATATATCCAGATCTATTGTCAAGTAGGCAATGCCATGTAGTTGAAATTACTAATGAAACCGAGCATCCTTTTTAAAGGCTTTTCTTGTTTGCTGTTTTCTTGATTAATCTTGCTTGTACATAGTCAAAAATGCTTGAAGGGTGCCTTCTTTTACTCCATCCATGATACCATGATGGTCACACAACTGAAAAAAAACACATAAAATTGAAATCAGACTTTACTGCAACTGACATGCCTAACCGAACTCGGTCTTAATTAAGGGGTCACATCACTAAATCAAGTTCCTATTCTTTTATGTGTTAAGATGTACCTAAGAAATCGTCATTTTCTCGTGGTTAGAACGTGCTAGGGCATTGAAAACAAAGATTTTCGAAAAGATTGTGATATATTCTACCCTAAAACCACCATTATTTTGGTAGTTGAGTGGCTCGATTTTTCGCAGTGGTGCATTGAACATGATGTAAACCATACCAAAGCCTACATCTCAGCGCCTCTATGCTGTGACGTCATTTGGTGCATGGAACTAACAAATCTTCCTAAAATGTCAGAATTGTAATATTTTTTGTTACTTTATGCTTGGATGATAAGAAAAACATCCAAAGAGCACAACTATCACCAAAAAATGGGCACATCAGCCTTCATTTCAAACTTTTTTCTCCATTAAAATGCACCTGGTATGGTCAGTGAATAAAACACTGGTTGTTATTTCTTCAGTCAGATAGGGTTGGACCTGATTTAGTGGTGTGATCTCTTAAGGGAGCAAATATTGTTTTAAAAGATCATTTTACATGATATTCAGTCTTTCTTAGCATATCTTGACCAATTAAAAGTGAAATAATTCAAGTTTAAATATAATTCTGAGTCAAATTAATGCAGTATGTGCATTGCTAATCATGCGCTATCTACTGAAGATAGCAACATTAAGATATGATAATCAGGCAGGGCCTAAGTTTTTGCTTCTCAACTTTTCAGATGTTTTTAATTTAGTCACAGGACACATGTAAAAGTTGAGACAAATGTTTATATATCCAGATCTATTGTCAAATAGGCAATGCCATGTAGTTGAAATTACTAATGAAACCCAGCATCCTTTTTTTTTTTTTTTTCTTGTTTGCTGTTTTCTTGATTAATCTTGCTTGTAAATAGTCAAAAATGCTTGAAGGGTGCCTTCTTTTACTCCATCCATGATACCATGATGGTCACACAACTGAAAAAAAACCCACAAAATTGAAATCAGACTTTACTGCAACTGACAGGCCTAACCGAACTCGGTCTTAATTAAGGGGTCACATCACTAAATCAAGTTCCTATTCTTTTATGTGTTAAGAGGTACCTAAGAAATCCTCATTTTCTCGTGGTTAGAACGTGCTAGGGCATTGAAAACAAAGATTTTCGAAAAGATTGTGATATATTCTACCCTAAAACCACCATTATTTTGGTAGTTGAGTGGCTCGATTTTTCGCAGTGGTGCATTGAACATGATGTAAACCATACCAAAGCCTACATCTCAGCGCCTCTATGCTGTGACGTCATTTGGTGCATGGAACTAACAAATCTTCCTAAAATGTCAAAATTGTAATATTTTTTATTATTTTATGCTTGGATGATAAGAAAAACATCCAAAGAGCACAACTATCACCAAAAAATGGGCACATCAGCCTTCATTTCAAACTTTTTTTCCATTAAATGCACCTGGTATGGTCAGCGAATAAAAACACTGGTTGTTATTTCTTCAGTCAGATAGGGTTGGACCTGATTTAGTGGTGTGATCTCTTAAGGGAGCAAATATTGTTTAAAAGATCATTTTACATGATATTCAGTCTTTCTTAGCATATCTTGACCAATTAAAAGTGAAATAATTCAAGTTTAAATATAATTCTGAGTCAAATTAATGCAGTATGTGCATTGCTAAGCATGCGCTATCTACTGAAGATAGCAACATTAAGATATGATAATCAGGCAGGGCCTAAGTTTTTGCTTCTCAACCTTTCAGATGTTTTTAATTTAGTCACAGGACACATGTAAAAGTTGAGACAAATGTTTATATATCCAGATCTATTGTCAAATAGGCAATGCCATGTAGTTGAAATTACTAATGAAACCCAGCATCCCTTTTTAAAGGCTTTTCTTGTTTGCTGTTTTCTTGATTAATCTTGCTTGTAAATAGTCAAAAATGCTTGAAGGGTGCCTTCTTTTACTCCATCCATGATACCATGATGGTCACACAACTGAAAAAAAACACACACAAAATTGAAATCAGACTTTACTGCAACTGACAGGCCTAACCGAACTCGGTCTTAATTAAGGGGTCACATCACTAAATCAAGTTCCTATTCTTTTATGTGTTAAGATGTACCTAAGAAATCGTCATTTTCTCGTGGTTAGAACGTGCTAGGGCATTGAAAACAAAGATTTTCGAAAAGATTGTGATATATTCTACCCTAAAACCACCATTATTTTGGTAGTTGAGTGGCTCGATTTTTCGCAGTGGTGCATTGAACATGATGTAAACCATACCAAAGCCTACATCTCAGCGCCTCTATGCTGTGACGTCATTTGGTGCATGAAACTAACACATCTTCCTAAAATGTCAAAATTGTAATATTTTTTATTATTTTATGCTTGGATGATAAGAAAAACATCCAAAGAGCACAACTATCACCAAAATATGGGCACATCAGCCTTCATTTCAAACTTTTTTTTCCATTAAAATGCACCTGGTATGGTCAGCGAATAAAAACACTGGTTGTTATTTCTTCAGTCAGATAGGGTTGGACCTGATTTAGTGGTGTGATCTCTTAAGGGAGCAAAAATTGTTTAAAAAGACCAGTTTACATGATATTCAGTCTTTCTTAGCATATCTTGACCAATTAAAAGTGAAATAAATTCAAGTTTAAATATAATTCTGAGTCAAATTAATGCAGTATGTACATTGCTAAGCATGCGCTATCTACTGAAGATAGCAACATTAAGATATGATAATCAGGCAGGGCCTAAGTTTTTGCTTCTCAACCTTTCAGATGTTTTCAATTTAGTCACAGGACACATGTAAAAGTTGAGACAAATGTTTATATATCCAGATCTATTGTCAAGTAGGCAATGCCATGTAGTTGAAATTACTAATGAAACCGAGCATCCTTTTTAAAGGCTTTTCTTGTTTGCTGTTTTCTTGATTAATCTTGCTTGTACATAGTCAAAAATGCTTGAAGGGTGCCTTCTTTTACTCCATCCATGATACCATGATGGTCACACAACTGAAAAAAACAACACAAAATTGAAATCAGACTTTACTGCAACTGACATGCCTAACCGAACTCGGTCTTAATTAAGGGGTCACATCACTAAATCAAGTTCCTATTCTTTTATGTGTTAAGATGTACCTAAGAAATCGTCATTTTCTCGTGGTTAGAACGTGCTAGGGCATTGAAAACAAAGATTTTCGAAAAGATTGTGATATATTCTACCCTAAAACCACCATTATTTTGGTAGTTGAGTGGCTCGATTTTTCGCAGTGGTGCATTGAACATGATGTAAACCATACCAAAGCCTACATCTCAGCGCCTCTATGCTGTGACGTCATTTGGTGCATGGAACTAACAAATCTTCCTAAAATGTCAAAATTGTAATATTTTTTATTATTTTATGCTTGGATGATAAGAAAAACATCCAAAGAGCACAACTATCACCAAAAATGGGCACATCAGCCTTCATTTCAAACTTTTTTTTTCTATTAAAATGCACCTGGTATGGTCAGCGAATAAAAACACTGGTTGTTATTTCTTCAGTCAGATAGGGTTGGACCTGATTTAGTGGTGTGATCTCTTAAGGGAGCAAATATTTTTTAAAAAGATCATTTTATATGATATTCAGTCTTTCTTAGCATATCTTGACCAATTAAAAGTGAAATAATTCAAGTTTAAATATAATTCTGAGTCAAATTAATGCAGTATGTGCATTGCTAAGCATGCGCTATCTACTGAAGATAGCAACATTAAGATATGATAATCAGGCAGGGCCTAAGTTTTTGCTTCTCAACCTTTCAGATGTTTTTAATTTAGTCACAGGACACATGTAAAAGTTGAGACAAATGTTTATATATCCAGATCTATTGTCAAATAGGCAATGCCATGTAGTTGAAATTACTAATGAAACCCAGCATCCCTTTTAAAGGCTTTTCTTGTTTGCTGTTTTCTTGATTAATCTTGCTTGTAAATAGTCAAAAATGCTTGAAGGGTGCCTTCTTTTACTCCATCCATGATACCATGATGGTCACACAACTGAAAAAAAACACACAAAATTGAAATCAGACTTTACTGCAACTGACAGGCCTAACTGAACTCGGTCTTAATTAAGGGGTCACATCACTAAATCAAGTTCCTATTCTTTTATGTGTTAAGAGGTACCTAAGAAATCCTCATTTTCTCGTGGTTAGAACCTCATTTTCTAAAAGATTGTGATAAATTCTACCCTAAAACCACCATTATTTTGGTAGTTGAGTGGCTCGATTTTTCGCAGTGGTGCATTGAACATGATGTAAACCATACCAAAGCCTACATCTCAGCGCCTCTATGCTGTGACGTCATTTGGTGCATGAAACTAACACATCTTCCTAAAATGTCAAAATTGTAATATTTTTTATTATTTTATGCTTGGATGATAAGAAAAACATCCAAAGAGCACAACTATCACCAAAATATGGGCACATCAGCCTTCATTTCAAACTTTTTTTCCATTAAAATGCACCTGGTATGGTCAGCGAATAAAAACACTGGTTGTTATTTCTTCAGTCAGATAGGGTTGGACCTGATTTAGTGGTGTGATCTCTTAAGGGAGCAAAAATTGTTTAAAAGACCAGTTTACATGATATTCAGTCTTTCTTAGCATATCTTGACCAATTAAAAGTGAAATAAATTCAAGTTTAAATATAATTCTGAGTCAAATTAATGCAGTATGTACATTGCTAAGCATGCGCTATCTACTGAAGATAGCAACATTAAGATATGATAATCAGGCAGGGCCTAAGTTTTTGCTTCTCAACCTTTCAGATGTTTTCAATTTAGTCACAGGACACATGTAAAAGTTGAGACAAATGTTTATATATCCAGATCTATTGTCAAGTAGGCAATGCCATGTAGTTGAAATTACTAATGAAACCGAGCATCCTTTTTAAAGGCTTTTCTTGTTTGCTGTTTTCTTGATTAATCTTGCTTGTACATAGTCAAAAATGCTTGAAGGGTGCCTTCTTTTACTCCATCCATGATACCATGATGGTCACACAACTGAAAAAAAAAACACAAAATTGAAATCAGACTTTACTGCAACTGACATGCCTAACCGAACTCGGTCTTAATTAAGGGGTCACATCACTAAATCAAGTTCCTATTCTTTTATGTGTTAAGATGTACCTAAGAAATCGTCATTTTCTCGTGGTTAGAACGTGCTAGGGCATTGAAAACAAAGATTTTCGAAAAGATTGTGATATATTCTACCCTAAAACCACCATTATTTTGGTAGTTGAGTGGCTCGATTTTTCGCAGTGGTGCATTGAACATGATGTAAACCATACCAAAGCCTACATCTCAGCGCCTCTATGCTGTGACGTCATTTGGTGCATGGAACTAACAAATCTTCCTAAAATGTCAAAATTGTAATATTTTTTATTATTTTATGCTTGGATGATAAGAAAAACATCCAAATATGGGCACATCAGCCTTCATTTCAAACTTTTTTTTCCATTAAAATGCACCTGGTATGGTCAGCGAATAAAAACACTGGTTGTTATTTCTTCAGTCAGATAGGGTTGGACCTGATTTAGTGGTGTGATCTCTTAAGGGAGCAAAAATTGTTTAAAAGACCAGTTTACATGATATTCAGTCTTTCTTAGCATATCTTGACCAATTAAAAGTGAAATAAATTCAAGTTTAAATATAATTCTGAGTCAAATTAATGCAGTATGTACATTGCTAAGCATGCGCTATCTACTGAAGATAGCAACATTAAGATATGATAATCAGGCAGGGCCTAAGTTTTTGCTTCTCAACCTTTCAGATGTTTTCAATTTAGTCACAGGACACATGTAAAAGTTGAGACAAATGTTTATATATCCAGATCTATTGTCAAGTAGGCAATGCCATGTAGTTGAAATTACTAATGAAACCGAGCATCCTTTTTAAAGGCTTTTCTTGTTTGCTGTTTTCTTGATTAATCTTGCTTGTACATAGTCAAAAATGCTTGAAGGGTGCCTTCTTTTACTCCATCCATGATACCATGATGGTCACACAACTGAAAAAAAAACAACACAAAATTGAAATCAGACTTTACTGCAACTGACATGCCTAACCGAACTCGGTCTTAATTAAGGGGTCACATCACTAAATCAAGTTCCTATTCTTTTATGTGTTAAGATGTACCTAAGAAATCGTCATTTTCTCGTGGTTAGAACGTGCTAGGGCATTGAAAACAAAGATTTTCGAAAAGATTGTGATATATTCTACCCTAAAACCACCATTATTTTGGTAGTTGAGTGGCTCGATTTTTCGCAGTGGTGCATTGAACATGATGTAAACCATACCAAAGCCTACATCTCAGCGCCTCTATGCTGTGACGTCATTTGGTGCATGGAACTAACAAATCTTCCTAAAATGTCAGAATTGTAATATTTTTTTGTTACTTTATGCTTGGATGATAAGAAAAACATCCAAAGAGCACAACTATCACCAAAAAATGGGCACATCAGCCTTCATTTCAAACTTTTTTCTCCATTAAAATGCACCTGGTATGGTCAGTGAATAAAACACTGGTTGTTATTTCTTCAGTCAGATAGGGTTGGACCTGATTTAGTGGTGTGATCTCTTAAGGGAGCAAATATTGTTTTAAAAGATCATTTTACATGATATTCAGTCTTTCTTAGCATATCTTGACCAATTAAAAGTGAAATAATTCAAGTTTAAATATAATTCTGAGTCAAATTAATGCAGTATGTGCATTGTTAATCATGCGCTATCTACTGAAGATAGCAACATTAAGATATGATAATCAGGCAGGGCCTAAGTTTTTGCTTCTCAACTTTTCAGATGTTTTTAATTTAGTCACAGGACACATGTAAAAGTTGAGACAAATGTTTATATATCCAGATCTATTGTCAAATAGGCAATGCCATGTAGTTGAAATTACTAATGAAACCCAGCATCCCTTTTAAAGGCTTTTCTTGTTTGCTGTTTTCTTGATTAATCTTGCTTGTAAATAGTCAAAAATGCTTGAAGGGTGCCTTCTTTTACTCCATCCATGATACCATGATGGTCACACAACTGAAAAAAAACCCACAAAATTGAAATCAGACTTTACTGCAACTGACAGGCCTAACCGAACTCGGTCTTAATTAAGAGGTCACATCACTAAATCAAGTTCCTATTCTTTTATGTGTTAAGAGGTACCTAAGAAATCCTCATTTTCTCGTGGTTAGAACGTGCTAGGGCATTGAAAACAAAAATTTTCTAAAAGATTGTGATAAATTCTACCCTAAAACCACCATTATTTTGGTAGTTGAGTGGCTCGATTTTTCGCAGTGGTGCATTGAACATGATGTAAACCATACCAAAGCCTACATCTCAGCGCCTCTATGCTGTGACGTCATTTGGTGCATGGAACTAACAAATCTTCCTAAAATGTCAAAATTGTAATATTTTTTATTATTTTATGCTTGGATGATAAGAAAAACATCCAAAGAGCACAACTATCACCAAAAATGGGTACATCAGCCTTCATTTCAAACTTTTTTCCATTAAAATGCACCTGGTATGGTCAGCGAATAAAAACACTGGTTGTTATTTCTTCAGTCAGATAGGGTTGGACCTGATTTAGTGGTGTGATCTCTTAAGGGAGCAAAAATTGTTTAAAAAGATCATTTACATGATATTCAGTCTTTCTTAGCATATCTTGACCAATTAAAAGTGAAATAATTCAAGTTTAAATATAATTCTGAGTCAAATTAATGCAGTATGTGCATTGCTAATCATGCGCTATCTACTGAAGATAGCAACATTAAGATATGATAATCAGGCAGGGCCTAAGTTTTTGCTTCTCAACCTTTCAGATGTTTTCAATTTAGTCACAGGACACATGTAAAAGTTGAGACAAATGTTTATATATCCAGATATATTGTCAAGTAGGCAATGCCATGTAGTTGAAATTACTAATGAAACCGAGCATCCTTTTTTAAAGGCTTTTCTTGTTTGCTGTTTTCTTGATTAATCTTGCTTGTACATAGTCAAAAATGCTTGAAGGGTGCCTTCTTTTACTCCATCCATGATACCATGATGGTCACACAACTGAAAAAAACACACAAAAATTGAAATCAGACTTTACTGCAACTGACAGGCCTAACCGAACTCGGTCTTAATTAAGGGGTCACATCACTAAATCAAGTTCCTATTCTTTTATGTGTTAAGAGGTACCTAAGAAATCGTCATTTTCTCGTGGTTAGAACGTGCTAGGGCATTGAAAACAAAAAATTTCTAAAAGATTGTGATATATTCTACCCTAAAACCACCATTATTTTGGTAGTTGAGTGGCTCGATTTTTCGCAGTGGTGCATTGAACATGATGGAAACCATACCAAAGCCTATATCTCAGAGCCTCTATGCTGTGACGTCATTTGGTGCATGGAACTAACAAATCTTCCTAAAATGTCAGAATTGTAATAGTTTTTATTATTTTATGCTTGGATGATAAGAAAAACATCCAAAGAGCACAACTATCACCAAAATATGGGCACATCAGCCTTCATTTCAAACTTTTTTTCCATTAAAATGCACCTGGTATGGTCAGCGAATAAAAACACTGGTTGTTATTTCTTCAGTCAGATAGGGTTGGACCTGATTTAGTGGTGTGATCTCTTAAGGGAGCAAAATTGTTTAAAAAGATCAGTTTACTTGATATTCAGTCTTTTTGAGCATATCTTGACCAATTAAAAGTGAAATAATTCAAGTTTAAATATAATTCTGAGTCAAATTAATGCAGTATGTGCATTGCTAATCTTGCGCTATCTACTGAAGATAGCAACATTAAGATATGATAATCAGGCAGGGCCTAAGTTTTTGGTTCTCAACCTTTCAGATGTTTTTAATTTAGTCACAGGACACAAGTAAAAGCCTACATGGTCACACAACTCAGAAAAAAACACACAAATTGAAATCAGACTTTACTGCAACTGCCAGGCCTAAGCGAACTCGGTCTTAAGGGGTCACACCACTAAATCAAGTTCCTATTCTTTTATGTGTTAAGAGGTACCTAAGAAATCGTCATTTTCTCATGGTTAGAACGTGCTAGGGCATTGAAAACAAAAATTTTCTAAAAGATTGTGATATATTCTACCCTAAAACCACCATTATTTTGGTAGTTGAGTGGCTCGATTTTTCGCAGTGGCGCATTGAACATGATTTAAACCATACCAAAGCCTACATCTCAGCGCCTCTATGCTGTGACGTCAGTTAGTGCATGGAACTAAAAACTCTTCCTGAAATGTCAGAATTGTAATATGTTTTATTATTTTATGCTTGGATGATAAGAAAAACATCCAAAGAGCACAACTATCACCAAAAAATGGGCACATCAGCCTTCATTTCAAACTTTTTTTTCCATTAAAATGCACCTGGTATGGTCAGCGAATAAGTTTTTGCTTCTCAACCTTTCAGATGTTTTTAATTTAGTCACAGGACAAATGTAAAAGTTGAGACAAATGTTTATATATCCAGATATATTGTCAAGTAGGCAATGCCATGTAGTTTAAATTACTAATGAAACCCAGCATCCCGTTTTAAAGGCTTTTCTTGTTTGCTACTAGGTATGCTATCTACTGCTGATGAGGGTATGGATGACATACTAGGTATGCTATATACTGCTGATGAGGGTGTGGATGACATACTGGGTATGCTATCTACTGCTGATGAGGGTGTGGATGACATACTAGGTATGCTATCTACTGCTGATGAGGGTGTGGATGACATACTAGGTATGCTATCTACTGCTGATGAGGGTGTGGATGACATACTAGGTATGCTATCTACTACTGATGAGGGTATGGATGACATACTAGGAATGCTATCTACTGCTGATGTGGGTATGGATGACATACTAGGTATGCTATATCTACTGCTGGTGAGGGTATGGATGACATACTAGGTATGCTATCTACTGCTGATGAGGGTATGGATGACATACTAGGTATGCATACTAGGTATGACATATCTATCTACTGCTGATGAGGGTATGGATGACATACTAGGTATGCTATCTACTGAGGGTATGGATGACATACTAGATGATCTACTGCTGGAGGGTATGGATGACATACTAGGTATGCTATCTACTGCTGATGAGGGTATGGATGACATACTAGGTATGCTATCTACTGCTGATGAGGGTATGGATGACATACTAGGTATGCTATCTACTGCTGATGAGGGTGTGGATGACATACTAGGTATGCTATCTTCTGCTGATGAGGGTATGGATGACATACTAGGTATGCTATCTACTGCTGATGAGGGTATGGATGACATACTAGGTATGCTATCTACTGCTGATGAGGGTATGGATGACATACCGGTACTGCTATCTACTGCTGATGAGGGTATGGATGACATACTAGGTATGCTATCTACTGCTGATGAGGGTATGGATGACATACTAGGTATGCTATCTACTGCTGATGAGGGTATGGATGACATACTAGGTATGCTATCTACTGCTGATGAGGGTATGGATGACATACTAGGTATGCTATCTACTGCTGATGAGGGTATGGATGACATACTAGGTGTGCTATCTACTGCTGATGCGGGTATGGATGACATACTAGGTATGCTATCTACTGCTGATGAGGGTATGGATGACATACTAGGTATGCTATCTACTGCTGATGAGGGTATGGATGACATACTAGGTATGCTATCTACTGCTGATGAGGGTTTGGATGACATACTAGGTATGTTATCTACTGCTGATGAGGGTATGGATGACATACTTTATGCTATCTACTGCTGATGAGCGGTGTGATGACAAACTACTCTAGATATGATATCTACTGCTGATGAGGGTATGGATGACATAGCCACTAGATTATGTTATCTACCGTTGATTACAGCACGCTGTCTACTGCTGATGAGCGGTGGATGACAAACTACACTCTAAACTAATGTGTTTACCTTAATCAAATCACGTGGGATAAAGCCATCTGAAAATGGTTTCTTAAATGATATCTTTGTCCTGATTACTATGAAACTTGTTGTCTGCAGTCGACCCACGTGGAGAGACTCCATAAAAGAAAACAGCAGGTTTTTTTTCGATTATGGAAAAGTAGCTATTTATCTCTTGACAAATAAATACCAAACAATGAGTAATTAATTAAAATAATAAAGAAACGCAAAAAAAGAATCCACATGTCTTTTATTATTTCTTAAATTATTGTGTTCTGACATACCGGCGTATGACCGGCGTATGTTTTCGTTTTTTCTGCTTAAAGGCTTAATTAGGCCCCTACTGCTAATTAATGGATGAAAAGTTTGAAATCCTGCTTAGAAAATTTATATTTTAATAATGATTGAAGTATATATTGAAAGTAATTGTTCATATTGTGTTCAAGTTCTTGTCAATGTAAATTTTAAAAGGGAACATTGCAAATGTGATTTTCTCAAAACTATTTTGTTGTTGCATACGCCGGTATCATCCATGCATTTTGGAAAGTGAGCCCCAAACAACTGTTTTACAGGCCTTGCCGTCTAGATATCAAAGGCGAGTGGTCAATCGCTCGCTACCTTGATGCTAGGCGAGTAATCGAATCACTCGCTAGTGGTCGAATCACTCGCTAGTGGTCGAATCACTCTCTAGGTCTGAAAGAGCAATCAGTATGACACACTTACGCACTGCTGACACCCTCTCTTTCAGAAATCAAGACTAATTTATTACGATAAATTGAATACATTGGAAGTGCTAAAACTTGAATGTAATTTAGATTCAATTTGGGTGATTCGCAGCGAGCGATATTTATTGTCTATGGTGAGTGGAAAATGGCTCGCTAGAAATTGAGTTTGGTCGAGCGGTGGCGAGCGAGAGCGATCGCTCGCCTCAAATGGCAAGGCCTGGTTTTATTCCTCAAATGCACTCAGGTTAAAACACTGAGGGCAGTATACAGGTTTGGTGAACAGTGCTAGCCTGAGTGCTAGGTAGTGCTTCACAAACACTTGTAAGGGGGGGCTGATGCAAAATGGGGAGGGGCTGAAAATTTGGACCCTCCTAAGGGGGGGGGGCTGAAAAAATGACCACAAATTTTCCTGGGAAAATTGAGTTTAGGCCTTTATGCTTTTCTATGGGGTTGACCCATAATTTTCATGTCAAGAAAGGGGCCCCCTGAAATTTTTGAGGTCTGTAAAGGGGGCCCAAACAATTTTCGCGATAATTTTGTTTGCATCATCCCCTCCCCCTTACAAGTGTTTGTGAACGGTCCCCAAGTGTGTGAAAATATTGGATCAAAACATAATAATGATAAAATTGAGGTTTTACGCTAATATTTATTGGTCTCGAAATGAGTTTTAAAATATTTTAAAACGCATAGCTCGACCAATAAATATGGGCTTTTCTATCCAACTGTTCAAGTAATAAATTACAACAGGTGGAATGGCATATCCCAAATCATCTAAGGTCTGGTTTCTCTTTCGCGCTCGACTAGCTACGATACGTTATGATAGGCCTATAGCATTAAAATTTCAATAATTTGAAACAGTTTCAAGTTTATCAGTGTCAAGTATAGCCTACAACAATACATTTTTGATGACTTTAGGTACATTGACGAATAATAACAAAACTATAATTTGACACTGCAGGCTAAATATGTATATTTTTTATATTTGCATTTGAATTCATTTAATAGAAATTTTAATTTAAAAAACTTACAAGTTTTTAAAAAATATCTTGAGGGGATATGTTTAGACTTAAATACAGAAAAAATACATCCATTTTAACGGGGGAGATAATAGCAAAACAAGGGGGGGGGGCAAGAAAACCAAATAAAGTCGGGGTCAGCATCCTGAAAAAGGTGACACTCCTACTACACCAAATAGCCTATGGGCAAATTCGGCCAATCGAGGACTGTTAAAGGTGAAACTCATTAAAAGAATACTAAATATCAAAAAGATCAAATTTTAATTATTTGCCATAAAATTCGTAGCCTATATCGCGATTTCTGATGTGCTCTCAGGTCCCAATACGGTGCATAGGCCTACGTTGCTAACTTGCTATCCGTTCATTCAAAATATTAAAGACATATTACCGTACTTTGGGCACTTTTGAGAGTTTTTAAACCATTGCTTCTAAGCAAAGCCAATTGTATTTCTAATTATATCTTTTTTGTGACATTAGGGCTCCCTTCTTCACCTTGACGTTGAAAAAAATTCAAATAATTTTTTAAGGGTGCCCTAGGGGTTGAAAATAGCCTGACCAAAGTTACCCCGTATTTGGGGTAACTTTGGACAGCGTATTACATTCCATGGAGAAAAAAAAATCAAAAAAATTGATCTTCGCTGTATATGGGCAAGTTGTTGTTTTTTGTGACATTTGACCCCTTGCAAAATTAATCAAGTACACATCCTTGCTCACAAATATCGATTTTTATTTTTCTGAAAAAAATGTAAAAAATGCTCATTTTGGTCTAAAATCCTGAGTGAGTATTATTTCTTCCAAATATATTTCTTAACAAATTGACACCAAATAGGCCTATGACTAAAAACAATATTGCTGTACGAAAATATGATCATTTAAAAAAAAAAATTCGACTGACCAAAGTTACCCCGCTGACCGAAGTTACCCCATTTTACGGTATAACATTTGCTGAGGAGAACGCCCTCAAAATTTTTATAAATTTTGGTTTTCACACGAATGTAATATACGTTAGTAAACAAAGATACTCTGCAAAAATCAAGACTTTAGGTGCTGTAGTTTTGTCAAAATCCGAGATTTTGAATAAAACGCAGGAACCGTCGTTTTATTATTACGATGGAAATATTAGTCGAACGCGGCGACACATACACACACCCCCAGAGCAGGCCCCAGAGGGTCGTACCGTATTACAACCGCTGGAGTAACATGCATGGCGCTGGTAGTAAATTCCAATTTTCTTTGCTTTACCTCACTTGTTCGGCTCAAAATTAAAAGGGGACATATCTGACAGTAAAAGCTAACATTTTATGGAAAATAAATATTAATCTATTTTTACAGAAATGTTATAATATGGCTTTAAGTAAACAAGTAGATATAAAAACTGTATAAATAAAAAATAGCCTAAGTAACCAAAAATAAATAAAATAAGTACATTCATAGATAAACAAATACATATAGGCCCAAAATTAAAATTAAATTTTACATGAAATCATAAAAATGAATAAATAAATAAATAAATAAATAAATAATAAATAAATAAATAAATAAATAAATAAATAAATAAATAAATAAATAAATAAATAAATAAATAAATAAATAAATAAATAAATAAATAGGGCCTACATAAAATTATTTTTAAATTTATAGTAGGCCTATGATGGGTAATATTAATAATATAGTCATAAGCGAAACAACACATTGAGCTAGCTAAGCCTACTTTGCTAAAAAATTATTTCTTGGTGTCAAAATCCTTTTTATTTCATCATCATGGAAATTAGGAGCATTGATTTCAACTTGACGTTTTTCATTCCAGTGATTTAGACCACAGATACTGGAACTGTACCCGTACGTGTGTGTTTAGGCCTACTCTAACATAAATCCTCATTTGCCAAGTGTCATGATCGATAAATTAACAATGCAAAAGTTTGCAAAGAGTATTATTGGAATTCCTATATAATGCAGTATCGATTTGTGCCCCGGATTTGTGCACAATCTGATGTGTAATGTGTGTGTGTGTGCTCAGTTTCAGTATGTGACATATTCGCGCCATTTTTGAATCTGGTTATACTCAGTGCACGCAGCATATATGCACTAGGATAGCCCCGTAGCACCTCCTACACCATGTACGTTCACATCGATTTGCACTCGACTCGGACTTATCGGCACTACTAGGCCTACATGATACCAGATATACGGCTTTATAGAACGGAACAAGCAGTCGGATCGGATTCCTGGGATCGAATTTTATTCGCCCAAGATTGTGTTCAGTTTATAGGCCTGTGGTAAGTGTGTTTACTTAAATTTGGATGTAAGAATTTGTGGATCGTAAATGTTATACGCGCAGTTCCAAAATTGAAACTGCAGGCTACATGTACGCCCGCATGTACGCCATGGAGTTTCACGAATACGTAGCCTACGTATTCGATTCATTTGTGGGGAAGCCCACCCCCACCCCCGAGGGGCCCACAGTGACTCGATTCATTTTAAAGCTGCACATCAAAACATTGGGCTTGGCTCTACAAATAATTGGAAATCACCATACTTTGTAATCGTTTCAATATGTAATGTAAATATGAATTTTAAAGGCCTCGTAGTAATGCAAATTTAAAAACTGGAGTTACTTGCACCCAGTCCCGGGGATTTCCTGGGGGATTTCGTATACTAAGCATGCGCATATTTTTGGGGCGGGGCTTTGGGGGCACCAGCTCTGGGGTAAATGCAAGGGGCAGCAAATAATAAGGGGTGGCAGAAGATAAAAGGGTGGTACAGAAGGGCAACAAGCATAATTATTAATTTTAAAAGGGCGGAAAAGTTTGAAAAACTAATTTAGTTGACAAAATTACTACAGTTGGAGGCGGTGGTGGTAATGGGGTGGTGGGGGGTGGGGGTGGGGGGGGTGTAACACCTATAATTAAAAAAAAAAATTGGTGAAAACATTTTCATGCTCCTTCCTTTATCATTATATTGTGCATGGGATGTAGTGTGGTGCGCCCTTAACTCAATTAGGCGATCAACCAATCACGTACCAGTAGTTAAACACAGCTTGTATGAAATCATAACCTTTGACCTAAATCAGCACTCGATATAAACACCATAATTTAGAAGCTTTTAGAAACGTATTACCGAGTCATTTGACGGTCATTATATCTGGCGTTTCATCTTATTTTGAGGTCCCCAACGATCTTTCAGGTAAGCCACTGCTAAGGGGCTGTGCAATAATTATGAGCCCTAGTAGGAGGGTAAAATTGGGGGGGAAAGGGGAAGCAATTTTGGTAGCTGAGCCTACAAGCGGCTAGGGGACGCAGGGGTAACCTTGTCAATCAAATACTTCATCTATTGTGTCCGATAAGTGATCGATGCATATCGATAAAAATAGGATCAAGATCATGGAATTAAGCTATGGCGGCGCGCTTTTATACTTTACGAGGTGATTTAGGCAGGTAGCTGGATTCAGCACTCAACAACATCCACAGGACGTCATGACTTAATTTATTCTTTATGATTACGATTAAAAAAAAATAACAATAATAAAAATATAAACAAAATAATGATATAAATATGAATAGGCCTATAAGGTATATAAGTCATAGATTTCTCTAAAGAAATTAAACATTTTTTTATAATCATAGGCCTAAATATGAATTCGTAATACCAGAGAAATGTTATATTAAAATGCGCTTTGTGATTTTTTATTTGGTTAAAACTAAGCACTTTAATAATTCTCATATTGTTAAAACAAATAGGAATGCGTCTTTTGAGTAGGCCTAATACGTATTTATTAGTATTTAATATAGTTTAGCAATATTATTTTTGTTATTTACATATTGGGTTATTCAATTTTGAATTATGTTCAATTATCCCAGCAAACACAAAATGTTTTTGAGTTTTTGACATCATTCGCATAAGGTTAGAAAAGGTTGCCAGAAAATGTTTATATATAAGGGTACCGGTATAATATTATAAAGGGAATAAAACTTATTCATAACATTCAAACACATTTTTTTATAACTTACTGCAAATATTCGCAAACATATCATTATTTAAGTGATGACAAAATATTTGGCAAAAAATGTTTGCAGAAAACATTTAAAAAATATTTTTGTAGTGTGTTTCCATACAAAACGTTTTAAAATGTTTTCATGACCTTTATTTAACCCGACATTTAATGTAAAAAACGTTTTTACCAAAACCAAAACCCAAAAATATAGGCCTAACCTGTCTAAAACGTTTTTATAACGTGCCCGTGTTTTGTTTGCCGGGATGGCATTTCAGACCTTCACTATAGAGTAGTTGGTAGCTTTATATTATAAATGGTCGATGATTTAACATTAAAGTTATTATTATTATCATTATTTATAACATTGTGATGATTTTTCATTATTATTATAAATTTTTATTTCATTTCAAATTGTAATATTTTATATTTATTTAAATTTTATTCCATGCAGATTTATGATCAATTTCGCACAGTGGTTGGTCCTCTGGGGATAATTGCCTATCGATTGGATTGATCATGGATATAAACGTATTGGTGATGTCATAAGCTTAACTTTGGTGGACAATAGAATAACCATTGATTGACAAGGTTACCCCTGCGTCCCCTAGCCGCTTGTCTGAGCCTGAGCTGAGAGGGGGGGGGCAGCATGTGATTTTTGGCAAACATTAATGGAGCGCCTTTTAAAGTCATAATGTACGATCTTATAATATGAAATTGGTTTTTTTATCAAACCTGATTTGTTTGCATATTTGTAATGTTTACACATGTCCCAACTTGCACCTAAATGGAGTCGGCCAAATTTGTTGTCTTTGTAGGTCAACAGAGCAAAGTTCGACATATTATCATAATTTAAAAATTATGATAATATGTCCTCCCATACATAGAACTGCATGTTAAATGACAAAATAAGCAGTGGGGTTTCTTTCACTTAAAATATGTTATTTCAACTTAAAATGGACAGCAACCCTTCCCGGTAGTTATTACTAATATTATATCAACATTTTGAATAAAATAAAGAATAACAAAATTAAAATTTGACGGAAATCGTATATTAAGGCTTTAAATAAAACCCGGAATAAAACGCTCTAAAAATATTGAGGGGGTCCTCCAGTGGCAGCACCAGGAATTTTTTCGGGGGCTGGGGGGGCAAACCGGCAAAGTGAATTTCAGGGGGCCAAAATCAACAAATTTCGCACAAATTTGGAAATTTCTGTTCTTGATTTTTTACATTATAGACTCGGACATGAAGGACTTGGGACTTGCACATCAGGAACTTGGATCACAGGACACTAGGGCTATCTCGGATGAGGTGGACTATATGTATATGGAGTACTGCTGACTGACACATTGGATGAATTGAATGGATGGTAAGTCAGTTAGAAATCTGATTAATTAGGCCTACTATGAAAAACTTACGCATATAATAATTAGAATAGGCCCTGCATCAGGTGAGTACCGTACCCGCCAAGGGGGGAAGGGAGGCAAAATATTAACAAATGGGGGTCTTTTGGAGGGGAATATGCGAAAAAATGTGGTTCTTTCAATGGAAGTTCCTAAAATGAATTCTTTTGAGGGACATAGGGCCTACTATGTTGAAAGTGACACATGTTGTTTGCTTTGTTTAGTTGACTATTGAACCATAGCAATACAAACATTTCCTGAGGCACCTACAAATTTCTGTTGAAAAGTCTTTGTAAAAAGCACAATAACGGAAATGACTTTCTTCCCATATATAGAGATTAAATTCTACATTGCATGTAAAATTAAATCGGGAGCTGAGGAGTTTGTTTGTTCTCCCAGGTTGAAGGTATATACAGGGATGTGACAAAATTTTGGAGTACCTTTTCACTGTTTTCAGTGATTTTGGTGTATTGATTTGATGGGTGGGTTTTCAGTGGATAATAATATGCAAAATTGGGAGCATAATTGGGCGCATTTGAGCAAAAGTGCCCTTAAAACCGCCTGTGGGTGCTTGTTGTGGAAAATTGGCATACTGATGGGTTGCAAAAACAGCATAAAGTAGGTACAGAGAGAGTCAACATTCTAAAGAATGTGTGGCACATCCCCGTACAAATATTTTGAAGATCTCCAAAATTAAATGTCTACAGAGTAGTCCATCTCCATTCAATTTGTTCATTAAAATGCAACATCACCAACATCTTGCTGCTAAGTGGATGGACGCAGCTACAAAATGAATTTATCTGGAGCTGAATTGCTTTCTTAAGGGGTGGGGTATGAACAGGGTTAGCGGTGACCTGCCGAGGCCAGGGGTCGAAATTGGCAAATATAAAGGGGCCAGGTAGGCACCGGAGTTTTGCGCGATTTAAAACAGCAAAATGCGCTGGCCACTTTTCAAAATGCGCGAAAATGCGCCAAAAAATAGGTCAAAATGCGCTAAAATGCGTGATCCCCTGTTTATCAATGCAAAACACGAAAAAACATCGGTAAAACGATGGCATGTCAATCAATTACGACCGACTTCCGGTTCCATTTCTGGGTTCATTTCCAGTTTCTGGAAAAATAAAAAATAAAGATGGCGACGATTATCACAAATCGTCGATCGAAATGTCGAAAAGCAAGGGTAAATTTCCCCACATTATGCTTGGTTTAATGATCGTTATTTGTATTTTGATGTACATAAGTGAAGTTAGAACCAATATTGCGTGAATTTTCTTGTAAATGCTGCCGATTTGGGGCATAAAATCGTAAGTTTTAACTTTAAGCTTATCGATGGGTCAAAATCGTGAACATTCTCGATGGAACCCAAAATGCGCTTTGGACACCCAAATGCGCGAAAATGTGCGCTTTTGCGCGAACCGCGCAAAACTCCGGTGCCTAGGTCCAGGCATCTAATTCTACACAGACGCACAAAATTAAGGGGTCCAAATCACGGGGACTTACCAAATCAAGGAGTCCTGGACCCCAAGACCCCTTAAAACGCTACCCCTGGGTATGAGCGTTTGGACAGTATTTATTGTGGGACATGAGAGCACATCAGACATATCAAATTGCATTCTGAATACGAAGAATGTCCTTCTGATATCAAATAATTTTGATTTTTTTTTTTTTTTTATTTAATACACATTTTATGGCAAATCATTAAAATTGATATTTTTGATATATAACAGTCCTCGAAGTAAATTTTACGAATCTAATGATATATTCTTAAAGTGTATGTAGCTGGGATGAAAAGCCGACGATCAATTGAAAATTTGGACCTTTCGTATTGAAGATATGGACACACAAAAAATTAGGTCTTTTTGGGAAAAAAATCCATATCTTCAATATGAAAGGTCAAAATTTTCAATTGATCGTCGGCTTTTCCTCCCAGCTACATACACTTTAAGAATATATCATTAGATTTATAAAATTTACTTCGAGGACTGTTATATATCAAAATGTGAAAAAATATCAAATTTTAATAACTTGTCATAAAATTTGTATTATATCGTGAATTTCAAAAAATGAAAATTATTTGATATCAGAAAGACATTATTTGTATTCAGAATGCAATTCGATATGTCTGATGTGCTCCCATGTCCCACAAAAAATACTGTCGAAACGCTCATAACGCCATTCCAGATCCCTTAAGGTTATACGATGTATTGTTGGTCGAAGCAGCAGAAAAAAAGTAGTTCATAGCATCTTGCGAATGGTAGTAAGCTTTAGCAAAAATTGCATTGCTCAATTCATAGCGGCGTGTAGAAGAATTGAAATACACAGATATACATTTGCAGGTCCTGTGGTTCTTGAGTTATGTTGTAAAGAGGGCTGAAACAACAACACTTTTGTAAAACATACATAACTCATTAAGGGCTGGGGTAGCGACGTTGGTCAGGGTAGCCCCTGTCGAAAAGTAAAGATGACCTACACTCATTATCATGTGTGATAACTACCATGGGTCAATACATGCCATGTATACTCTTTTTTTACTAACTTTTATATCTGGTCAGATTTTTGGGGCAAATTAGTGAAAAAGCGGTTTTTTGCACATTTTTCATTAAAGAGAAATGTCAGAAACAATCCCTGTTGGACAGTTGTTATACATACATACACACAAAATGTCAGTATGGTTTTAGCATCTGCGAATTTTCCATTTAAATATTACAGTTGAATTTGTCTTCCCATTTTAGTGTTTTCTGTCGGTTTTATGTATGTACTCGCATTAAGATTCATTTTTCACAATGGCATGCTCAAAATTTTGTTTTCACCGTCGGCATTTCGTGCAAACATTATGCACATTACAACCGAATTTTATTCAAGACACTCTCCGTGTATATTTTGGTTGCTACCAAGTTTGCAAGTGATGAAAACAACTGGTACAAGGGACAACTTGGACTTATTTAGTTCTTCGTAAATCTTCTTCAGTAATTATTTGGGTGACAAATGTCGGTTTTGGGGTCCATTTGGTAATTCACATTTTCTTACTCACCGTGCTGCACCTATGAAACTTGACGAACATTTCTTCTACTTTAGCATAATGCCATGACGTACAATTTTGGAAAGAATCTTTATTGAAAATTACCAAACATTTCCTTTGAATTTGCACGATTTCGCACACCATCCATTTTAATAGCTGACTAGCCTGAGTCCCTCGGCCCGACCTCGAAACAATTCAAAAACACCTGCAAGCACAACCCGATTACCATGCGTAAGCAGTTGAAGGACTGGTGGATCAACCCTAAACAGCTGATCATGTACCTGACCGGTCACATGCTTGGTCAGCTGATCCAATTTGCAATTTAGTCTCGTAGTCTCATATACACTGTTTGTACCCGCACAAATCAACTGAAGAAAAAGTGCATTGTAAAATCGAATGTCTGTGTGAAATTTATATACTGTAACGAGGTTGGATCAGCTGTTGGTTTGTTTACTTCTGCTCCGATCAGATATCAGATGAGATGTTCGTTCAGTGAAAATTATAAACTTCTATGCAGTATGTCATCATGATGTGAAGTGACATGATATTTTACCTTTTTTGAACCTAGTATAAACCACGGCACGGCATGCATGTTGCATGTTGTTATATTGTAAGCTTTCTAAAATTAGTAAACTGCAACTTGCTGGTTTTGTAATTGTATATCGATTCAGACATGGGCATGACTCATTTCACATGCCCTGTATAGTGTATTGGATATTGCATGAGTGTCAACATTTTGCAACAAACAAGGCTTCACAGTTAAAGCCATATTATAACATTTTCATACAAAATAGATTAGCATTTCTTGGCCATAAAATGTTACTTTTACTGTCAGATATGTGGCCATCCACCACGAAGTGCCACGGCTCTAGATCATGTTCTGTTTATTGCAGATTTTGAAAGAATTCACTTTCAGCTTTAAAATGACACCTCAAGCAGCTTCCTCTGACATCTGGAAGTGATGTTATGGTTCATCAAAGGTCAAATTCCTACTATATTTTACATAGAAATCCATATACTGTTTTTGATTGTATCTCAAAATGGAAAATGCTGACTTTACGACCAGTTTGTGGTGGATGGGCACATATATCCCCTTATATTTTTGATCCGAACAACTCACGACAAAGCAAAGAAAATTTAAATTTACTTCCAGCGCATATGTCACCAATACGTTCCACTCGTTCGGTCATGTTATGGTACGACCCTTTGTGTAGATCACCATCCCGAACACCGTGTACGTACTATGTGTAATGACCATCGTGTATGCGTTTGACTAATAATTCCATCGTAATAATAAAAAACGCTGGTTCCATCGTTTTATTCAAAATCTTGGATTTTTGACAAAACTACACAGCACCTAGAGTCTTGATTTTTGCAGGGTATATTGGTTTAAGGGGGTACTACACCCCTGGCCAATTTTGTGCCTATTTTTGAATTTTTCTCAAAAATAATAGCGCATTGGTGAGGAGTAAGATGTATATTATAGAGGCAAGGACTACAACTACTGCACTGAAAATTCAGCAACTCAAGACAAGTAGTTATTGATTTATTGATCAAATATTGGTTTCCCTCATTTTTGACTGTAACTCCACAACTGTTGTCTGTGCAGAAATAAAATTTACAGTGCAATAGTTGTACTCCTTGCCCCTATAATATACATATCTTACTTGTCACCAATGCGCTATAATTTTGAGAAAATGCAAAAATAGGCAATAAAATTGGGCAGGTGTAGTACCCCTTAATAAAGTACAATATAATCGTGTAAAAAACAAATTTAAAAAAAATCAGCGAGGGTGTCATTCTCAGTAAATGTTATAATATGTCTTTAAAGGAGGATTTCGTGATCCTAGCATTTGACATTTTTCAGTATATATCCACGAATTCAGTTGATTCGGATTTATTTGCGAGTTATGCATGATTATGTGAATTACACTGTTCCATAGGCCACTGTTGTAATTTCGTTCTGGTATACCAGATGGAAAATCAAATGTGACGATATTTTTGTTAAACGAATTAATCTGCCAGAAATTTTTGGTACATAAACATTATGTAGCCAGAGGTTTCCAGTGGTATAAAAATCTCAACTTTTTGGAAACAAGTGGGGGATGAGGCTGTGGATCATGACATGCCCTTAAACAATTAGATACACCATCTGCATTGGTCATCCACCATTCATGTCCGCAATATCAATATAGGCCTATAGGACACATGGATGTGGGACGGGATCTCAGCATGTTGTCATTGGCAACTCCATGTCTGAGCCATGCGCACTTCAATTCGGCCTACCACAGGGATCGTGTTGGGGCCGCAGTGGTTTATGATCTTTGCTCATCCATTTGCTGACATAGTCAGAAGGCACTATCTGCAATTTTATCTTTACGCAGATAACACTCAAGATTTATTTTGCCTACAAACCATGTGATTCTTCTAAAAGTATTTCTCAATTTTAAGCTGGCATTGAGGAAATCAGACTGTGGATGTGTGAAAACTTTCTTAAACTTAATGGCACCAAAATAACATTTCTCATTATCAGCTCAAAGCATCAGAAATCTAAATTTCCATCATTAATAATAATATCATCGGTGATTCACAAATTCCACCTTCTTGTGATGCACGCAAATCTGCATGGGTGCTGGGATCTGGGTGTCATCTTTGACTCTGACATGTCTCATAAATTGCAAGTTTTGTCGCTCTCAAAGCTGATTATTACAAGACACTGAAGCCAATGCTTGAATAGCCCATGGGATACCAGTACCACTAGCCAAGCCAGAATGAAACAAATCCTATCATAGTACTTTTGCTCCAACAAGGAAACCTCTTAATGTGCTATGTACAAGTAGACATGGGATCGGGCATGGGATACCATTCCTGGCGCACCGGTAAAAAATTGGTGGTGTGTATTTCTCTAAACTTTTAACACTTTGACGAAGGCTTCATCAATCATTCACAACTTTATTCAATGCCTTTTTACTAGATGTAAGATTACAAAGGGTGAATGGTCCCTGTAGAAAATTCTTATCTATAAGGCACTGCTTATTGCTTTTAGACACTCAAATATTGGGCACACAGTATTGGGCATAATCACATACGTATTCAGATACTCTAACACCTCCATAGTTTTATTTTCAAGTAAGAGAGTTAATTCCAAGTGCCCAATAATAATCTCATGAATGTTCACATGCAGATTTTTAAAGGTCTGCAGCTGCTATCTGCAAATATAATTTTGTAATTTGAAATGTTTGAGCATGAGTTTTGTTTGCTTAGTAAGAGTGGGATTAAAAGTTAAACATGACCTAAACAAAATGTCTGAAATTATTGTATTGCTGTATGTGCTATCTCCTTTTCATAGCCCAGCTATAGAACACCAACAGGGTATTTTATAACCACTCCTAAGAAAACACATGCACATGCTGCAGAAATGATGCTCCTTTATCTTATCAATCATTGGGATTGCCTTTTAACCCATACCAGGGCCGTAGCAAGGTCGAATGATTTGGGGCGGCCATCACAAATATGGGGCGGCCAAATTACAAATCTATGCCCATTATTGAAATAAAGATACAAAGAAAAACATAACAAATGTCTCAAAAAGTGGGGCGGCCATGGCATCCCCGACCGCCCCGCTTGCTACGGCCCTGACCCATACTACTCTATTTGTCTCAATATTTGAGTGCAAATTGTGAGTGCAAACACCACTCTGACCCTCCTTAAATGTATTGTTTGAGTTCATTTTATCACATCAATGAATTAACATCATTGTTATCAGACTTGTAGCTGTAGGTTATCGGAACAGTGGGGGCACAGCCTTTGCAATGCAACCGGCTATGGGAGGGGATACCAAATTTTCCCCCAGGAAATTTACCTTTCTAACCAGGATATGAGTTACAAACATGCCACTAGCAACATGCATTTAACACTAGGTCTTAGGTAAAGTTTGGGTGTGTAAAATTCAAAAACCTGGGTGTGTAAATTTAAGATTTGTGTACAAAGTATAGACCACGCGTGGGCAAAAACTGGGTGTGTATTTTCAAATTTAAACACAGTCTTCCTACATGGCTGGCTGCATAGTTCATACATGTAAGCCCTTGATTTGATGTAACATTTATAGTCAATAGTCCATCACCACACTAGGTACACACAAAATTGTTATTTTTTTTTTACTTAAAATAATTTTGACTTGGACACTCGAGTCACTCGTGTACCGACGATCTGTGATGTACGTACTGATGGTCAATGATTAGGGGAGGAGCACTGGAATTGTTACAATGGACCATATGGAACAGAATAGTTACTGGTTATACAATAAATATTGATTGATCTATATTAGGAAACAGTGAATTCCATTACCCCCAAGTTTCACTGTAGAATACAGGCATACAATTTTCCCTTGGACATCAGTTGTGGGAAATCTACCTAGGCCCAAACTCTCCAGACCACCTTGGGGCAATAGTCTGTACAATAATATTTCTATCATGAGCAACTAATAGATTGTATTTGTACTATAATCAGGCCTGGAAACAATGGGGAATTCTGGAATCGCATTCATAAGGAATTTGGTAATCTAGAGGGAAACTGTGCTTTTTTTTTGGATAAAAAATACATATATAATGGTGGGAAATCCTGATATTTTGGAGGGAAATAATTTTTTTCCAGGCCTGTGTATAATGCCGCTAACCTCTTGGTCATTTGGGTACATAGCATAAACTGGGAATAATACAATGAAGACACTTGATCACAACCTTGAACTTATCATAATCTTTTAATATAATTCATCACCATTTGTAATAAATATACATTTGTTGAACATGATTACTGATATTATTAAAATTACTGACATTATTTCTGTACATATCATATCCTTATGAACATGGCAGAGTGCCAAATGACAGTTCATCATAATATAAATTGTCCCCTTTAACATGTGAATTACAATTGAAACAGATTCCTGCAAGGCCAAAAAAAAATTATGGGCCCGAACGACCCAGATTTTCCATTTTGGGAGGATATTTTTTTTTTTGGGCGCCAAAATTTATTGATTTTCACTGACAATTTTTGAAAGTATTCAGAACATTTTCAAAATATGTTTGCCAAAGAAATAGAACAAATTAATTCTTGCCAAATGTTCCAAGCTTTTGGTGATATTTGGGTCATTTTAGCCTCTTGGAAAAGCAGTGCTAGACACTGAATGTTGTATGAAATAAATAAAGCTTTAAAAAAAATATATAGGCCTAATTAATGAATTAATTAACAAAAATAAAAATCCTGACCAAACCTTTCATACTTGAGAAGTCCATCCACCAGTAAAACATGAGGTTTTTTTTCATCCCTAATGGTTACATGTTTGTAAAGGGACACACCATTTGATACTCAGGGGGGGGGGGTAGGAAGTTGGAGTCGGGGGAAGAAAAACTTCCTACCCCCACCCTGAGAATCTAATGGTGCGTCCCTAATGTACATATCCCATGAGTAGGGGTTCTCGGATAATGCTTGGTACACATGCCCTTTCCAGAAACCTATTCAAGATTATAAGACAGTTTGATTCTGATAACCCTTAGGAGTCATCACGGGACTAGCATGGATACCAAAACAAAATCCAATTTGCCAGCAAAGTGGTTACATTTTTGGTAATTGGATCACACACCTTTTGGAATTGGTAGTACATGCCATAGACTTTGTGTTTTGATAATTTCGATCGTGGTGCAGAACTCAAAAGTGTGATCCAGTTGGCATAGTGATAATCGGATTACACATCACTTCGCTTGACACCATTTTGAAGAGACTGTTTCCTTATATATCGGGGGAAAATATCATTTTATGTCTCAAAGCTTGCACAGATCTAGAAATCAAGTGAAGAGTGCTATTCCCCCCCTCCCAACTCAAACTAATCAGAATAAGTTACATGAATTCTTATAATGCGCAAAATATTTTCGATAATTGAAAGTGTCATTTTAGAAGTTCACAACATATTTTCCAACAAATGCTTCAAACATTTTGACCTACGTTTTTGTGAAAAGAAATGCGCACTGCAAGATGAATGTGGCAGCTTTGAGTGTGTGGCAGCTTTGAGACATACTTCTGTTAAGCCTTAACTTACATCACATGTAGGTAATTTACTCTACTTCAAAAGGGATATTTGATGGCTACAAAACATAAAAGTTTGATCTTAAAAGTGGATGGTCTATGGAAACTGAACAACCCTTGGTGAACAAGACTCATATTCAATAAGGAGTCTTGTCAAGAACCACTGCAGTCCCACCCAAACCTTTTCTAACTGACAGCCTAATGTTAATAACCCCAATAGAAACTCTCTCTGATTAATACCCAGGGGCCACTCAAGTTCCACAGTGTACACATCCATTACCAACGATTTTCAAAACATACCCTTTAAAAACAGGATTTTTCCTTTTGAGCAAAATACACCCCTTAACAGGAATTTAACTCGGTTGTGCAACAAATTTTCCCCTAAACCAGTGAGATTGTACCTGAAAGATACCCTTAGGAGTATTTGTTCAGAAGATATCACCCTTACAGGTTTATGATAAAATAAACCCTAGTACATGTTTTTGTTTATAATTTTCTAATATTTATGTTAGGTTATGTTCCTTATGCAAAACATGCCATGGAAACTCGCTTTGTGAATAGCGGATCATTAAAATTCGTTTGATCTTTCTGGGCACTTGTGTATATTTTGAAACTGCAGTTGCTCCCTGTGAATTAATATAAGAGCTAAAACTGTTTGTTTGTATTATTTCTTCTTTAAACTGGGACACAATTACATGTAATCAGTTAAATACCACAATAAATCATCTGTTCATCCTTGAGGTCACCTAAAATACTGTAAAATACATGTATGGGCTTCTCACTGATACTAGTACCAAAATCTCCAATCTGAATGAAGAAAAAGAGGGCCTTTAAACTGATTACAGACACATTATCTCAATTATCAGTTATCACTTGCTTGTTCATGTAATATGAAAAACTATCAACATTTGGTTTAAATTGGATTTGCAGAGACCAAATGCATTAAGGCTGTGAATGTGATACATACCCAATACCATACACCTGTGAGCATTGCTATATTGTTTCATACTGCATACAGGAACAAACAAGGGATATACTCATTTTTATAGTAGATAGCTTTACTGATCATCATTGATAAAATATGCCAACATTACAAAACAGCAAAGTTGGAATTAAACTTTCTGTCAATCAAACTCAGAAACAGTTTATGATTTGTCATCATATAGTTTAGTGTTTCACTTTCACACATATAAGTTCATCTTCAAAGTTAGGTTTTATGCACAAATCAATTGTAGTCCCGGGGCCGGGATAGCGGGACCTACCGGGATGTAATTTTGGAAACTGTTACAAACATGTTACAGTCCTGGCTTAGTCTTTACAAACAGGGCGGGCACTATTTCTGTGTACATCCTGGGGTACATCCTGGCCAAGTCCCCGCCCCTAGCCCCGGGCACCATGTTCAAGTCCCCACGAGTGTTTCCCCAAGATACTACCCGCACGGTAATGAGTACTCTTCTATTACGCCCCGGTACACTCCCGTGTAGATCCCGCCTGTTTCAGAGGCATTACATCCCCGACACTCCCCACTATGTCCTCGCACTGCGGGACACATTGAGCTGTTACATCCTCGCCAAGTCCCGCTCGGACCTCGCTATTGACAGGCCCTGGAGGGCCAGGACTACAATTGATTTGTGCATTAGTAACTAGAAACTTCTTTTGCTTGGGTGAAGTGTCTGTAATTCCATTTCTCCAGGCACCAGATGAATCAACCTCACTTTGGTCTGTTTTTAAACCTTATCAAAGGCTGTGGTGAGTTTAATGATCGTCACATGCCAAATAGTTGATTAATTTCTGACTTCTATTATAAATACATGTTTGTTGAAGCTCCTAAAATAAAATGGTTAATTCAAACCACGCAATACACACAAAATGCCCTTGTCAGCATGCTACACGCACAGAGGAGCATGCACTGTGCCGAGTATGCTCTGTGCAATACAAAAATACACTCATTAATATGGCAATTACTTGACTATCAACAATAGCATTGATATAACTACTAATGATAATACAGAATGCCTACAAAAGGGATACTGTATATACAAGGTATAACAAAATAAGTTTACCATTAACTTTTGGTTGTTAAGTTGACCAGGTGTGTAGCCAGATATATGTGGCTGCTAAGGGGCTGTTATTTTCTTCGGGCAGGAGGGGTCATGATTATGTTGGTGACCAGAGTCAATTTTATGAACCCCCCTCCATCGTGGGCTGAACATTTTGTGGCACCCCTCCCCAATTTTAGGCAGAATATTTTTATGACCACCCTTCTGCACGCATACCAGAAACAAATTTTCCCAAAAAGTCAAGAAATGTGTGCTTGATGGAAAGGTGACCACAGTACGGAAACATTTGTCGTTGTAACTAAAGATGGTGCAAAATGTGTGGTGGAGAGTGTAAATATGCATGTAGGGCAGTCCGGCACCCAAAATGTTTAATAGTCACATGCCCTTACACTCGGTTTCAGAGAAGTATGGCAGCTTGCTCAGATTGATGCGAGCACCCGTTAATGAGGGACATAATGCAGAGCTTTGTTTGTGCCAACCAACGCTTTTGATGCGTAATTGGCCAATCAGATTACCGCATCTGTTGTTATGATTGTCAGATGATTGAATCAGCTAATCAGAACCCTATTTCTGTGTTTACACCGCACACTCTCAAAATGTAAACAAGTGCTGTTCTTCTTTCACAGAAACTGTAGTAATTTTATAACCTTCCTATTTTTGGTATCTCCCTATTTTTGGTGTAAAAAAATTTGACCCTCACTATTCTTTGGTATACAATTTTTATGACCCCAAGTATATTCATGAACCTTTCTGAAGAAAATGACAGCCCATAAATTCACAAAACAGTTGCCTTTAATGTAAAGGTCATTCAGCATGTTTAAGCCAACCTGAAGCATTCAACCTTGTTCACCTCAACCACTTATATTGTCATTATTGGAGGTCAAGCTTCACCTCAGCTTACTTTCACCTTTTGCTCACAAATGTAAAGTCAACTTTCACTTTATAAAACATGCATCAAAAAGGTTTTCCATTGTGTCACTATTCATGCGTTCAATTTGTCACCACCATCAGTTCACAATGATGCCTGATGAAAGCAAAACCCAAGTTTAACCTTGATCATATGAATGCTTTTAATAGTTCAAGCTGCTCCTAGTAGCTCATTTGACAAATCCAAACTTAATCATTGTAAAGCGGTATCCAAGAAGAAGAAGAAGAAAGTGGTGAAGCTTGGTGTGGCTTTAGGAAAGTAGCTCCAAGTTTTGTGGGATAGCAACCCCTGTAAATGTATTCCTTATTTTTAAGATGCCGGCTTTTGTAACAGTATCCACATCCAGTTTTGAAGCAAGTGTGAAGTGTGCGTGCTGTGGACAGAACAAAAATACAATTATTATTGACATATACCTCTGTGAAATTCCTAAAACACTATTTCCAAATCAATGTGTAAATTGTCAACAAGAAATCAAGGGCTCAGCAACACAACATCTTAACTCAAAATAGCATACCTGCCAACCCTAAGACCTCACAAATAGGGACAAATGTGAGAAAAAAATCTGAAAATAGGGACATTCCTGAATTTTCTATACCTTACTGCAGTCATATTTTTGCAAAAATAGGGACACATGGTAAAATTGCTCTCTTTTATGCTATTTGTTTCTGTAAAATAGGGACAGTCCCTATTAAATAGGGACAGTTGGCAGGTATGAAATAACTAGTTTGAGTGTACTGTGTAAATACAAACCATGATGTACATATGATTTTGTGTCCATTAAAAGTAGGCACTGACAGCTTAATTTTCATATCATTATCAAAATCTCATTTTCACCACAAATGGAGTTAAGATACTGTGGCGCTTTAATTGGGGGGGTGCCACCCCAGCCCCACCTTTCCTGGTTCCGAAAACTGATTTTGCTTCTAGTTATTTGTATTAACTGCAATCCACAAAATTACCAAGTGTTAATTATGGTATTTACCTATATAATTCCATGTTTTACCCCTGTCCGTATGTACACCATGCTTGCACTCATCGTGAACTTGGGATGTAATATTTTGCACACAAGAGAAAAAAGCCATATCCCAGTAAGGGCCAAAATTTATCTCAGTTTTGATAAGCAACCATGGCAATCAGAGACATGCAGTGGCATAGCTAGGGAGCAGGGGTGACACATGCCCTGGGCGCCAGGTTTTGAAATGATGATAGATTAAAAAAGGTGTTGATGAAAATATAAACTTTCTCAAATTACATAAACCAAATGAAATACTGGTACCTGTTATTAATGTTTCTTTTTGTAGTGTATCTATTGAGGTACAAGCTGTGAAAAGTTTGTATCCTTGCCCTGGGCACCACAACCCCATACATGTAGCTACGCCACTGGACATGCAACATAAAAGAAATATATACTGGAATAACTGTTCTTACCTACAATGGCTTTCTAGTGTCAGTGGTGTGTGCCATTCATGGTCTTGTTTGATCACAACTAAAAATGTTCTGCCCCACTGTGAAAATCATCCATTCTACATAGTTTTGCAAACTATTTATGTCTTCTCCATATCCAGTATACTTGAAACACATTGACCACTGCCATATGCCTGGAGTAAGCTCTGCCATCTGGAAGTAGTAAAACAGTAAAACAATTCTGTATAATTATAACACTTACTGCCAAAATTGTGGGCTGTCATTTTCTTCGGAAGGGGGACTCAAATATACGGGGTCAAAAAATTTAGCCTTTTTAGGGGGTAAGGTGTATTGGTAGTGGTGGTCATAAAATTTTGTTGCCGAGATAGAGGGGTCGCAATTGTATTGATGCCGACTTTTTGTAAATGTGGGGCCCCCATTTCCAAAGAAAATGACAGGCCCCTAAAAGATTGAATGGAAGTTTAAAATGTTCCTCAAATTTATTTAGCTGCCAAGGTCATACAAGTAGCCCACTGTATTCACCATAATTAGTTCCCTCCCTAATAACCACACCTAAAGAAACTTTTGAATGACAACCGTACAACTAAATTGATCAAATGTGTGAATAAAATCACCTTCTAAACAGTGGTGGCACTAGGGGGGACATAGGGCACTTTCCCAAAATATATTTTTCTTGCCCCTCCCTCCACTTTTAACTCCAATATTCCAAACATTTTCCACTTTTTGTGGTAATTTTGTGCAAACTTTGTTGATTTTGATTTAATAGTGATTTGATTTGGATGAATTGTATATTGTAGAGCAAATTGCCTAGTTTGAAATAGTTGAAGTGCAATTTTAACAACATTTTTTATGTGATCGCCTGTCGTGATCAGCTGTGTTTACTTCTGAACATCCATTGCTTTACACTGTGTCATGCTTCATCATTTGATTGCCTTGAGTAACTTGCAATGGATCGCTATTATCACAATGGTAATTTTTTCCCAGGATTTCATTTGGCTGTTCCATCCCCAAGGTTCTAATTCTGTAAAGGTTCATCCCTCAGAGGGTCCCTCCTTTCCTCAAGCACTGTTGGAAAAGACCGCAAAACTACTAACAATCCTAATTTTACATTCCCCCCCCCCATCAATTCATGAAAATGTTATTCTCTCAGTCGATGTAGTAGTATGTTTTTGCCGATTCTAGGTCATTTATTGTCATTTCCCGTGTAAATCGACTCAACCACCAAATTACACATAAAATCACAGAAATGCTGTGTACACAGCAGTTACACAGGATTACACAGAAAAACATCCTTGCATTTTTAATTCACCCCAATCCAAATTACACGGAAAAATTCCCCTGCATTTCAACTTATCTCAAAAAAAAAAATGCAGGGGAAAAAATTCCCTGCATTTCAATCTTATCAAAAAAAAAATGCAGGGGAAAAATTCCCTGCATTTTTTTAACCTTTTCATTTTATTCATTTAAGAAAAAAATATTTAGAAAAAACAAATATAATAAAAAATGGAATCATTCAAAAATCATTACAACGTCAAAAAAGAAATAACTCTAGTATCGAAAGTAGAAAATAACCGTCTGTTCGTATTTTACAACAACCAGTGGGTTCAACTCAGTCAAAAAAATCCAAACAAATTTTACAAACCCGTAACATTGCAGAATCGTTAATGTCGGTCTATGTAAAGAGTTGGGAATTCCGACAAATAAGGGTAACAAATATAGTTCGGCTTATTACCAAAAAAATAGAGAGAAGTATTGTATGGCTTCAAAAAATATTACGAAAAAATAAAATCCTTATAATAATTTGATATTGATTTTTTTTTTTAAAAAAAAAAAAGGGTTTAAGAAAATAAAAACATTGTATATAATAAAAGAAGATGAGAAGAATACTAAAATTTTCATCGAACGCTGAATGGGAGCGTTTAAAAAAAATCAAGAGTGAATATACGGTAAAGGATCTACGAGCCATTACGAAAAATGCTGGCCTGCAAGGAGATTGGAGACACACCAAAAAACCGATCTGATAAAAATTCTTCAAGAAAACTATGTCTTAGATCCGCTGGATGCTCCAATACAAAATATCAATACCCCTATCCTTCAACCAACGCCGTACATGCCATCAACACAACCACAAGCGCAACAAAGACCACAACCGCAAGACTGGTCCTTTTTGGACACACCTCAACCACCTTTGAGACGGACTAAATTTCAACGAAAAATTAAACAACTGTACAAGCAGAAAGAAAAACCTTTTGAAATTCAAGAAACCGAATCTGCTCTCAATCGATTTGCTACTCAATACAAAATTGGTGGAAGATCACGTTATGAACCAAGAACCTTTTTAGCAGCAACTAAACAACCTGTTGTGAACCTTTTAACCAACAATCGTCAAACAAAGGTTGTGCTAGTTCTTCGCTGCATGATGGAAAAGACGAATCTCCAAACGGGAGAACTTATCATCAAAGAAGCTCCATTTACCTCCACTACGGATGTTAATCTGGAGGCAACTGATCTTGATGAATTATACAAAAGGTGGTCTGAAAGAATTTTGGAAAACATTGCGACATTTCCAAACAGCGGAAGCGGATGGGTATTCAAATCGATCGTAGACTTGAGCATTCACACAGTTAAATACAAACCGATGAGTGGTTCGTCATACATTCCGCTTCCAAAAGATTTAGCCAAAAAGAAAGCGATCATCAATCCCAAAAATGAGGACAATCAGTGCATCAAGTACGCTGTCGCTCGAGCTCTCAATCCAGTTGATATTCATCCTGAAAGAATAAACGGAAAGCTTATAGAACAAGCCAAAGAGCTCAACTGGGATGGTATCACATTTCCAACTCCTACTTTGGAAATTGCCAAGTTTGAAAGGAACAATCCTACAATTTCCGTTAATGTCTTGGGATACGCCGAAAAAAATTCATCCGAGAGGTTGTACAAAAATGAAGTCTACCCGCTGAAAGAAGGTGCTAGCAATCGAAAACATGAAGTTAATCTTCTTTTAATTTCGGGCAAAAATAAGGATGGCCATGACACCCAACATTACTGCGTCATCAAGAGTATGAGCAGACTAATGTCGCCACGAGAGAGTAAAAAAGCTCATGCTAGATATTATTGTATGCGATGTCTCACGTCCTACATCTCCAAACAAAAATTGGTGAAACATAAAGAGCTATGTCAAAATAATGAAACCGTGAAAATTGAGATGCCCGCTCCAGAGAAGGATTCATCTCAGTATTTTAAACATCATTTCAAGTCTCAGAACGTTCCTTTGTCGTAGTACGCCGATTTTGAATCTTTTACAAAACCGATTCAAACTTGTCAACCAAACCTCAAAGACTCCTACACCAAAAAGTATCAGAAGCACGAACCATCGGGCTTTTGCTATTATATCAAGTGTTTCGATGACTCGGTGTACACTCAAGAACCAGTGATCTTCACCAAGGAATCCGAGGACCAAGATGTGGCTCAGATTTTTGTGGAAACTCTAGAGCAAAACATCAAAGAGATCTATCAAGAATTCAAGTTCCAAAAGGAGATGATCTTTGGGGAGCAAGAGCGAGAGATCATCAAAAAATCCACCCACTGCCACATCTGTAAGGATCCACTGACTCCGATGATAAAGATAATTACAACGTCAGAGACCACTGTCACTATAAGGGAACCTTTAGAGGAGCTGCCCACAATATCTGCAATATGAAATATAGGAAACCAAAGTTCTTTCCCGTGATTTTTCATAATCTAGCCGGATATGACGCTCATCTGTTCATCAAGAATCTTGGCAAGACCGAGGGAGAGATCGACTGTATTCCTTCCAATGAAGAGAAGTACATCTCATTCACCAAGAAGATATTGGTTGACACCTTTACCAATAAGGATGGAAAAGAAGTCGATGTCAAGCGTGATCTCAGATTTATCGACAGCTTCAAATTCATGGCTGCTGGACTTGGCAAACTCGTCGAAAATTTGGATGAGTTTTTGAATTACGAAATTTTATCAGGATGAACAACTTCAGCTGCACTTGAGAAAAGGGGTGTAGCCGTACGATCACGTCAACACTTAGGAAAAACTCCAGGAGACTAGTCTTCCACCCAAAGACACCTTCTACTCCAAACTCAACGAAGAACACATTTCCGATGAGGATTATGAACACGCACAGAATGTTTGGAATGCCTTCGAGATGAAAACCATGAGGGAGTATCACGATCTGTATCTCAAGTCAGATGTTCTTCTTCTAGCGGATGTTTTTGAGAGTTTTAGAAAAGTATGCTTGAAAAATTATCAGCTTGACCCCTGCTGGTACTACACAGCCCCAGGCCTATCCTATGACGCCATGTTGAAGAAAACAGGAATCAAACTAGATCTTTTAACGGATATTGATATGGCTATGATGATCGAAAAAGGGATCAGAGGTGGGGTTTCCATGATATCAACCAGATATTCAGAAGCAAATAACAAATACATGGGATCCGATTACGATCCGAGCAAGCCCTCCAAGTATATCCAATACCTCGACAATAATAACCTTTATGGCTGGGCGATGAGTCAACCATTGCCAACCGGAGATTTTGAGTGGATGACTCGAAACAGCTAGACTCTTGGGATGAAATCCCATGCATTCTTGAAGTGGATCTGGAATACCCTAAGAAGCTACACGACCTCCATAACGACTATCCCCTAGCTCCTGAGAGAGTCACCGTAAACAGGGTGGAAAAACTGATTCCAAATCTTGGAGATAAGGAAAAGTACGTCATTCACCACACGGCTTTGAAACAATGTCTAGACCTTGGACTCAAATTAACCAAGATCCACAGAGGAATTATATTTAATGAGAGTCCCTTTATGAAAAAGTACATCGATCTGAATACCGAGCTTCGCAAAAATGCAAACTCGGAGTTTGAAAAGGATTTTTTCAAAGTGATGAATAACGCGGTGTTTGGCAAAACTATGGAAAACATCAGAAATCGCGTCAATGTCCATCTCGTGAATTCGAACACAAAGCCATCAAATTAGCCAAAAACCCAACTACCAGCGATGCACAATCTTTGATGAAAATCTTGTGGCTGTTCACATGAAGAAAATCAAACTGTACTTCAACAAGCCGATCTATCTTGGAATGAGCATCCTGGATATCTCAAAGACAATGATGTACGACTTCCACTACAATTACATCAAGAGGAATTATGGTGGAAGGGCAAAGCTCTGTATGACTGATACCGACTCGTTGACTTATGAAATTCAGACTGAGGATTTTTACGCTGACATTTCGGGTGATGTGAAAAAGCTTTTTGACACCTCCAACTACCCAGCTGATCATCCATCAAAAATTCCAACCGGAAAGAACAAAAAAGTTCCCGGCATGTTCAAGGACGAAGCTGGAGGAAAGCAGATAGTGGAATTCGTTGGACTGAGAGCAAAGTTGTACTCTTACAGAATGCATGAGGGAAACGAGGAAAAGAGATGTAAGGGTACGAAAAAATGTGTCGTCAAAAAGAAGATCACTTTCGATGACTACAAGAAATGTCTTTTTAGCGAGACTCCACAGATGAGAACCATGAACGTTATTCGAAGTTACAAGCACGAGGTGTACACTGAAACCGTCAACAAAGTTGCCCTAGATCCGCACGATGACAAACGAATCATACTTGAGGACAAAATTCACACACATGCACACGGTTACTGTGTTGAAAAACTTGAATAAAAAATTTTACTTCAAAACTCTGTCGGTGGGCAACTGTGTACCCTCGGGTACTATCATAAGCTCCTGTCTAACAAACGCTCTTTTGGTGCACCTTCACTCAAATAGTACAAAATTGGATCACTTGGAGTCCTCACGATACTATCAACCGTGTAAGTTTCCAGAGACCAAATGGGATCGGTTGCGCGTCTTCTCTCACCTCCCTCCAACTCTCTGGGAGCGTACAAATACCTTAATCTCACGTTACCTGGAATTTTAATCTCATTTTTCAACTTCTGTGGAGCTGAAGACATCGTTTCAATCTTTTTCTTCTTGATAGCATCAACCGGTTTCATTCCTATCAGCCGAGTCTCTTCGCTGTTTAAAGCTCTGATCACATCCGGAAGCCTACCCACCCACTCGGTAGACCTCACATTTTTCTGACCACGAGCTTCCATCAGTATTTCCTGCAGTACTGATGACCAAACAGTCTTTCAGCCAAAGTTCTGTTGAATCTTTCAACAATTGCCTGAGCTCTATGTTGACCAGGCAACCCTCTTCTGATATCGACCTTGTGCTTTTTCATCACTTCGCTCACTTTGCCCATGAATTCTCTTCCAGGATCGACCTGCAGAAGCTTCGCCACTTTAAAACTCGAGAGTAAATTTTTTCAAATGCCTTAGCCACCTCCCCAGATTCCTTCGAGCTCAGAGGCTCAGCTTCCTTGTATCTGCTCGCGACATCCACCACAGTCAACGCAGCGTACTTGTAAAGCTTTTTTCCTTTACTCGGTCTGTCGTGAGGGAGAAACAACAAATCGGCTTGATGAACTTCATTAGGTACACTTACGTTAAATTTTGCTCTGGGAATGTACTTTGGAGGTGGTAGGTAAATTTGCCACTGAGTCTGCTTTTTTAAAGAATTTCTAGCTTTTTCTTTCGTCACTCCAGCCTCTTTACGCCAGCTTGTCTATCGCAGAAACACCCTTCCAATACCCTCTCGGACTGTAGTAAACCTTAGACATTTTAGTTTCAGCCATCTTTTATTTTTAGCCCGATTTAAAAATAAAAACAGTTTAAGAAAATCCTAATTAATAAAAAAAAGCGAACAAAATGGCAAAACAATCAAGCATACTGAAGGTGGAATTTGAGCACTTGTTAGAAGAGCAAAAAGGATCCTCAATTTTGAAATGGGTTGAACTAGAAGAAGGTGGAATTTACAAAATTACCAATTTTGAGATCATGGAAACCAGGGTTGGAAAATCCGAGTTATCACTCTCAGTGATAACACTCGAGTTTGGAGTTGTTCTACCCTAACAAAAAGGCTAGAGAACTTGGACTTGGACTTCGTGAATCAATAGCTCTTGTTAGACCCACGGGCAAAAAAGAAAGCAAAACAACCGGGAACATGTACCACAGTTTTGACCTTGTAGTGAAAGAGTTGGAATATGATGAAGACTCAGACTAGACGTACCGTCCAAAGGTAACCAAACAAAAAAAAATCCTCTTTAGACAAAATAGTCTAAAGAGGATTTTTTTATTGTATCAAAAAATGAATTGTACGAGTAAATACAAGCGTTGTTTTTGCAAATTGTGTAAAAAGAAAACCCGCCGAAAACAGAGCAAAAAACCGATTTGTCTATACGGTACCGAATTTAATCGGTTGTTTAAAGAACCCGCACGAGTGGAGCAAAGAGTTCCGTCAAAATGTAAAAATTGTAACTCAGAATACATAGTAGACGATGTGTGTTATGATTGTGGTTTAGAAAATGACACGTCTCTTAACGAGAACTCACCCCGAGTTAACATCGACCAAATTCGACAATCGATAAAGTACTGCGAAACCAAGACCTACCAGTTTGAAGAATACATCGAAATCTATCGAGGAAATGTTACGAGTACTTCTGAGATTTTGATCGATTTGAGTTTGTTACAAAAATGAAGTGTACGGTAAATATAAGCGTTGTTTTTGCAAATTGTGTAAAAAAAACTCGTCTCCGAAAACAGAACAAAAACCGATCTGTCTATACGGTACTGAATTTAATCAGTTGTTTAAAGAACCCGCGCGAGTGCAAAGCATACCAAAATGTGAAAATTGTAACTCAAAATACAGTGGAAATGTTACGAGTACTTCTGAGATTTTGATTGACGAGTTTGTTAAAAAAATAAAAAAAAATAAAAAATTGTTCGAGTCCCTGAGTAAAAAAGACTTGTTAAAAGTCTTGAGATCAGACCCAAAAGCCGTTCACAAGATTTACTACGAAGTTACGGGCAATTCTCCCGTTGATTTTTGTCATGATCGAGCTAATTTGTTATGCGATCTTGATAATATACTGAAAATTTATCTACAAAATAAACCCAAGAGAAATAATTTCAATATTCACTACGTTCTCTTCTACCTACTCAAGCGAAGAAATTATTCCGTAACTCTCGATGATTTTCCAGAGATTAGAGGCTCAGCTCCCACCCAAATACTTTTATCCAAAGTATTTGATAGCGACCACACCGGTTCCGAGCAATCCCAGTCCGAGCAAAGCTAATTCCCCATTTTGGATCGATTTTGTTTGATCTTCGCCGAGATACTCTCCATCATAAAGTTGTGGTTCGGGTGGAAAAGAATCCATCAAAATTCCCGTTAAATTATAATACTGTCTCATCGCGTCATCGACGTCCGAAAAGGTTCTCTCCGCGTGACCCTGTTTTTTTAACTGATCGTTGATGTAATCTATTCTCGAAAGACGCGCTAAATTCCAAGAATCTCGGTCGTGCTGAAGTTTTTCGAGAGCGAGATCGTGTCTTTTGCGTTCTTCCGAACTACTGAGAGAGTTGAACAAATAATTGCTCCCTGAAAATGCCAAAGCGTTAACCATGGCTCCACCAACCATGAATGCGAGTGACGCCATTTTCTCTTTATTTTAAAATTTAAAAAATGAATGTTTTGCAGTCGCGGTTATAATTTCAGGAAGTGGTTGAAAATATCATGAATTAGCCATATAATAGTCGTACCACTCTATACAGTTCCCGGTTTCATATTTTCTATAGAATAGTCTTTTTCCTGTATGAAAAAAATAAAACCATGGGCTCTTCTCTTCGATGTATAGAGCCCATGGTTTTACGGGATGAATTTCATTCTCTACCTCGGAATATCAGCCCAAGGAAGAGGATTTGCCTCAAGTCGGTCACCATTGGCGAGGAAGTGGATTCCGGTTTTAATATCGATCTTAGTAACTTCGTAATCTTTGTTCAACTCTAGATCTTCAATTTTCAAAAGTGCCATGCTTTTATTATTAATTTAAAAAAAAAACCCTCTTAGCACAGATAGTGCTAAGAGGGTTTTTAATATACCTACCTTGACAGAATGTTTTCCTTGGACTAAGCCATAATTTGATCCGGAAGAATTCCTTGATTCACGAGCCAATCTCTGAGCATCGTAGCCGAAAAGACACTCAAAGTCAACTTTACAATATCCTCCACATCAAGCTGCGAGAGATTAGCTGGCTTCATTTTTAGGAACTTTTTCATAACGAACGAGTTAGCCCATATACCGAGGCTTATCGTTGTTGCGTGATACGTACCGTTTACGATCATTTTTACGTTTGGATTGGTTTCTGCCATCTTCTTTATTGTAACTAAAAATCATCGAAAGGATCGACTTTTGGTTGATGATCGACCGCTGTGGTCACGGTGGGTGGGCTTTCAGTCGTACCGTTTAAGGTAGAATACCCATATACCACTATCCCTCCAACGGCGGCGACCGCTCCTCCAACAAGAACTGGACCTGACAACCAGTTTGACACGCCTGAAGGTGTACGTGACGTTTTGTCTATGGTGGACGGGTTCTCCCGTCGCTTCCTCTGCTTCAAAGGCTTTCATTTTGCTGCCCTTTCTTTGTTTTTTATGCTAATGCTTTTCCAGCGCAACCCGGTTCGGGTTTTTGACTTTTTGCTTGATTCACTCCTGCCGTCACTTTTGTCGGAGGCGCCGTGTCCGCTGCTGGAACGCTCTACTGATTTGGTTTCTAGATCACTCATCTTTTATTATTAGAAAAAATCTATAGATATCTGTAGAATCATCTATAGATACCTGTAGAATCATCTATAGATACCTGTAGAATCATCTATAGATACCTGTAGAATTATCTATAGATACCTGTAGAATCATCTATAGATACCTGTAGAATCATCTATAGATACCTGTAGAATCATCTATAGATACCTGTAGAAATCATCTATAGATACCTGTAGACTCTTGCGAAAGCTGAAATTTTCTTTAAAACTTCATTTTAAAGTTTTGATAAATAATTATAAACAAAAATCAGGCATTGATCATCAGAATCGAGATTGGTGTTTTAATAGCGGTCGGTATTTTTTATAAGAAAAAAAAACCGACGAACTCTAGGAAGCCATTCACGAACTCAGAAAAAAGGTGGAGACCCTAGAAAAGCAACGGGTAGAAACGCAAACCGGTTGTGCGCAGGCAAAAGCAAAAAAAGCGCAATTCGATAAAGCTCGTCAAACCCGAAAAAAAAGAAAGTTGGAACAATCTGTTTGAAGATTCTGACTCGGAAACTCAGTAAGATGACGGATTCGTTCTCCGAAGAATCAGATTTCAGCGACGAATGCGACGCGTTCGATCCGCTGTACTGCGATTCAAAAGGGAGCATCTCACCTTATCGCAGAGGGTAAAAAGAAGCAGAGAGAGGATCGCCGAGAAAAGAGAGGTCGAGCTCCTAAAGACCGACTCCTGGTGGAAGAGATCGCATGAGAGCAAATTTCCCAGAAAAAAATGCCCTACAAGAAGAACGAACCCCAGTGACGCTGTTCACTTCCTCTCGTTCGGGTGCAAGAACTCGGTCTACTGAAAAAGAGATAACCTGAAAACTAAAAATGTTCGAGGGATATTTTTCTCGAACATTTTTTTTTAGTTTTGAAACTTTTGTAATATTTTTTTTATTTTTTTTAAAGTTTAGTCAAACAAAAAAAAATTCAAGAGGAATAAATACTTCCTCTTGAATTTTTTAGTTTCCAGGATCTTAACCCTTTCCATACTAGACGGGTTTTTGTTGCTTTACGAGTTGTCTCCAGAAGAAAAGATTGCATTCGATCATCATGGTAGTCAACAGAGCTGGCGATTCGCTTCTTCCTAAAATCACGGTCCTTGTAAAATCATCCTTGCTGGATTCGCTAAAAATGTTGTAAAGCGAAGTCGGAAACGGTGAAAACGAAGAAAGTATGTAGCTTGCCATCAGCCTTACGGTTCTTCCGTTTCCGTCCGAAAAAGGATGCAGTTCGAGCATTTCGGCTACGAAATATGCGCAAGCTTTGAAGGTATTCAACAATCTTTTTTCCTCGTCACCCTTACAAAAATGAACCAGTGTTTGTGTCATTTTTTCCATGCCCTAGGTCCATGAAAACAAAAGAAACTAGGCCTCTTTTCATGGGTTTTCCATTGGTTGACCAACCCCTGAACAAGGCCATGAATTGACCCATGATAGCAGGATTCTACCCTTGTTTTTGAAAGGGGTCCATGGGCATGAATCAAGCATTATAGACCCTCTGATATTCTCAAACAACCCCTGTTACCCTCATGATTTTCAAGGGTCTGTACAGTATTACCTGCATGTGCAGGGGTTGAAAAACCAGAGGGCTGAAATGAACCCATGTTTGTGTACTATTGATTTTCCAACCATCTTAATCCTAATTGCTCCACCCACTTCCTTTATCAAATAACCAATGAAGTGCTGCTGCACTTCACATCATATTCCTCTTTATCTGCAGAGAGCAGTGCTTTTGTGGTTTGTTTTTCTTCTTCTCTGGTTTTTATGCTGAATATTTATAGCAGGCGATCTTAAAATGTTGGGAAATGGTTAAAGTTTGTGTATGTCCATCATCAGTTTGGGTTGTACTAAAATGTTGTGATGCACTTCAGGTTTTTGAGTTGACAGTGTGTGTGGATGTGAGGGGTGCAATGTGTGTGCAGGAATTTGAGTGGGTGGAGTGTGTTCGGATTGAGTATGTTAGGTAGTGCATGTTTTAAGTTTTCAAGGGGTCTATACTAGAAATATAATTTGATTCATCAAAAAGGTGGTCTAATTTGGAGCATTTCAAATTAATTTTCATCATAACAAATATTTTCATGACTTATAAATATTTGATATGTGATGACAAATTTGATGAATGACATATAGTTAATTTGTCATTTTTAGTGCATGGCAAATTAAATGTCAAGTTTAAAAAATAATCATTTAAAAATGATTAATTTGTCATTCATAACTTGCTAAATAATCTGAGTTTGTCACCTACATTACAGATGCCGCCAAACATCAAAAATACTCAAGCAGGCTTATTCTCCAGTACCTTGAATTTCTTTTCATGTGTTAAATTTAATAATGAAAAGTCAATAAGTAAATAATAAATCATAACAATGCATGGTATCCATAAAATAAACCCTCAACATGTTTCATTTTTAAATATTTATATACTATGTAAGATTTTGTAAGAATTCCATTATATTAAACATTGACCAAGTTTCATGTCCATCCGACAGTTTTTACTAATTTGATCTCGGATGACCCCCGGTGAACCCAAAATGACCTTTCAATATTTTCTTTGAATGTTGACTGTACCCACCAAGTTTCATGCCCATATGACAATTTTTACTAATTTGACCTCGGATGACCCCCGGTGACCCCAAAATGACCTTCCAAAAATTTGGCTCTAAATGTTGAGTGTACCCACCAAGTTTCATGCCCATCCGACAGTTTTTACTCAATTGACTTCAGATGACCTCTGGTGACCCCGAAATGACCTTCCAAAAATTTGGCTCTAAATGTTGACTGTACCCACCAAGTTTCATGCCCATCCAACAATTTTTACTAATTTGACCTCAGATGATCTCTGGTGACCCCGAAATGACCTTCCAAAAATTTGGCTCTAAATGTTGACTGTACCCACCAAGTTTCATGCCCATCCAACAATTTTTACTAATTTGACCTCAGATGACCTCTGGTGACCCTGAAATGACCTTCCAAAAATTTGGCTCTACATGTTAATTGACTGTACGCACCAAGTTTCATGCCCATCCAACAATTTTTACTAATTTGACCTCAGATGACCTCTGGTGACCCCGAAATGACCTTCCAAAAATTTGGCTCTACATGTTGACTGTACCCACCAAGTTTCATGCCCATCCAACAGTTTTTACTAATTTGACCTCTGGTGACCCCCGAAATGACCTTCCAAAAATTTGGCTCTACATGTTGAATGTACCCACCAAGTTTCATGTCCATCCGACAGTTTTTACTAATGTAACCTCAGGTGACCCTGAAATGACCTTCCAAAAATTTGGCTCCAAATGTTGACTGTACCCACCAAGTTTCATGCCCATCCGACAATTTTTACTAATTTGACCTCAGATGACCTCTGGTGACCCCGAAATGACCTTCCAAAAATTTGGCTCTAAATGTTAACTGTACCCACCAAGTTTCATGTCCATCCAACAGTTTTACTAATTTGACCTCAGATGACCCCTGGTGACCCCGAAATGACCTTTCAATTTTTTTCTTTGAATGTTGACTGTACCCACCAAGTTTCATGCCCATATGACAGTTTTTACTAATTTGACCTCAGATGACCCCGATGACCCTGAAATGACCTTCCAAAAATTTGGCTCTAAATGTTGAGTACACCTACCAAGTTCCATGCCCATCTGACGGTTTTTACTCATTTGACCTCAGATGACCTCTGATGACCCCAAAATGACCTTCCAAAAATTTGGCTCTAAATGTTAACTGTACCCACCAAGTTTCATGTCCATCCAACAGTTTTTACTAATTTGACCTCAGATGACCTCTGATGACCCCAAAATGACCTTCCAAAAATTTGGCTCTAAATGTTAACTGTACCCACCACGTTTCATGTCCATCCAACAGTTTTACTAATTTGACCTCAGATGACCCCTGGTGACCCCGAAATGACCTTTCAATTATTTTCTTTGAATGTTGACTGTACCCCACCAAGTTTCATGCCCATATGACAGTTTTTACTAATTTGACCTCTGATGACCCTGAAATGACCTTCCAAAAATTTGGCTCTAAATGTTGAGTACACCTACCAAGTTCCATGCCCATCTGACAGTTTTTACTAATTTGACCTCAGATGACCTCTGATGACCCCAAAATGACCTTCCAAAAATTTGGCTCTAAATGTTAACTGTACCCACCAAGTTTCATGTCCATCCAACAGTTTTTACTAATTTGACCTCAGATGACCCCTGGTGACCCCGAAATGACCTTTCAATTTTTTTCTTTGAATGTTGACTGTACTCACCAAGTTTCATGCCCATATGAGAGTTTTTACTAATTTGACCTCAGATGACCCCTGATGACCTTGGGTGCCCTTGACCCACTATCAATACAAACTTGTTCCGTCTTGGGTCAAGATGCACCCACCCACCAATTTTTTGGCCAAATAATAATTGCCCTTAACTAAACTTGGACACCCCCATACCCCCCCCCCCTTTAACATGTGCTTAATATCTGTATTGTCCAAGCATCCTCATCTTCAATGCATCGTTCACTATTTACCACTATGGAATTATATTACAATGTTGCAAAAATGTAGGCCTATAGATGAGTTTCTTGACGGCGTTACATGCAGGTCTGGGCGAGCGCGGCATGAGAAAATAAATGTTGATTAATCCTGAAATCTACCAGGTTGGTTATTTTAATTTTTGCCGGAAATTTTTGTTATATCAGTGCTGAGTAGGCCCTACTGCTGACGATATGAACAAATTCCTTGAGTCTTATAAATTGGAATATTATTTTATTCGTACATGATAGGGGTTCATCGTTGAGTGTCTAAGACAATAACACACGATTTTTAGGCCTACATCATTTTTAGCATTTAGTTTAGACCTTTACTTTTTCAATGCTTGTTCTTTTTAATAGGAGCTTTAGGGGAATTAGTTCAACGACAAAATGAACGTTATGGTTAGTGTTACCATGTTACAAGTACCGTTTTTATTACATTTTCGAGGGTTTGGTTTTGTGCGGATATTGATTTTTTACACACACAAATTGAGTAGTTGAATAGTAAACTGCTGCATGTACTTCAAGTTAGGAGTCCTCCTCCACGCTGCCCGGGCACGCTGTTTTCATAAAAATATTTAGTTGTGTTGAAGCAACTCTTTTCGTCTAAAATGCAGTAAATCTGAGCTTCAACTTTTTTTAAAACTCACACAGCAAATGACAAACGGGTATAAATCGTTTAATCCATGAGTCATGGCGTCGAAACGCAATATGCCCATTCGTTTAGGCCCAAGTCGGAAAGTTTAAAAGTAATTTTATAAACTATTTTAAGCACTTTTGCGAACATTCCACAACAGAAAAAAAAATAACAAAGGGTTTTAAAAATTCACTGACTAATTACCAGTTTTTCCATGACCCTACAAAACCCCCGAAAATTCTATGCCTAACACTGCACAACTCTCAGAAAATCTCCGACTTCTGAGGGCAACCCTCAAATATTCAGTGACTTCTGAGGGCACCGACCCTCTGACCTCCATGGGTTCAACCCTCGAAACCCTCGGAAATTCGAGGGCTCAACCATCGGAAAAACTGTGACAACCCTCGGAAATACTGTGAATTCCGAGGGTTGAGCCCTTGAATTTCCGAGGGTTCAGAGGGTTGAACCCACTGAATTTTTGAGTGTTTCCCTCGGAAAAACTGTGGCTCCGAGGGCACAGCTTCAGAATATTTTACAGTAGGCCTACCTAGACTATGTTTATATCAACCTTATGTTTAATATGTGTATACGTTTCTCATGCTGCAACGCCTACACGTGTATATGACGATGCTTGGAAATGTGGTTAAACATGTTAAAAGCACATGGCAAATAGGGGTGTTAGGGGTGTCCCAATTTAGTTTGCAAGAATGATCAATTATTATTTGGCCCAACAATAATATGGGTCCAAAATGGCTGTTCCATTTAATTTACCTACTCCCTCTGAAATGGACCACAAAATAGCTGTTCCACTTAATTTACATACTCCCTCTGAAATAAGTTTTTTTTTTACTTTTTTAATTTTTTTAAATTTAATTATTTTTTTTAAATGATATCGATATCAATTAGGCTGTTCTACTTAAATTACATACCCATATGGCCCCAAAATGGCTGTTCCATTTAATTTACATACTCCCTCTGAAATGACCCCAAAATAGCTGTTCCATTTAATTTACATACTCCCTCTGAAATGCCTGTTCCATTTAATTTACATACTCCCTCTCAAATTGCATATTGTGAATTTCAAGCTATCAAATTGCATAGCTTCACTGAATAAGAGATTTTTTTGACTTTTCTAAAATTAGAAAAAAAAAATTTAAAAAAAATGATATCGATATCAATTAGGCTGTTCTAGTTCAATTACATACCCATATGGGTCCAAAATGGCTGTTCCATTTAATTTACATACTCCCTCTGAAATAACCCCCAAAATAGCTGTTCCATTTAATTTACATACTCCCTCTGAAATGGCTGTTCCATTTAATTTACATACTTCCTCTGGAATAGCTTCCCCTAATCAAATTGCATATTGTGTATTTCAAGCTATCAAAGTGCATAGCTTCACTGAAGAAGAGATTTTTTTAAACTTTTTAAAATAAAAAAAAATATTTGATTTTTTTTTAAATTGATCAATATCAATTAGGCTGTTCTAGTTTAATTACACACCCATATGGGTCCAAAATGTCTGTTCCATTTAATTTACATACTCCCTCTGAAATGACCCCAAAATAGCTGTTCCATTTAATTTACATACTCCCTCTGAAATGGCTGTTCCATATACTTTACATACTCCCTCTGGAATAGCTTCCCCTAATCAAATTGCATATTGTGAATTTCAATCCATCAAATTGCATAGCTTCACTGTGAATAAGAGAGAATTTTCATTTTTGTTTTACCTAATTTTTTTTTATTTATTTATTTTTAAAAAAAAGAAAAAATTGGGGGGGGGGTATACTCATTCAGTGGATGTTTTAATGTTATTGTTATGTCCAGATAAAGTGTAAACATTTCAGTTGAAAACCCCTTTAGAAGGTTATATAAGAAATTTAATAAAAAGAAATGAATGCAAAGTGGCCCTTCAATCCAATACATATAAGGTATTATTGTATATTTTTGGTTTGTTTCGTTTTTTATTAAGAGCCTATTTATCTTGAACATTGATATGGCAGAGATGATCAATCTGATAGCTATTGATTATAAGGACAAGTCAAGTGGTCACAATCTATGAACATTTTGCTCATTGCCATCCAGGATAATATAATCCCACTTGAAATCATCATGGATAACAATAGGTATTGAGTCAGGGTTGAAAGTTTTGATGTTCTTTCTTCTCATTGGCCATGAATATGCTAAGTGTGTACACAACCATGGGACACTGACACATGATATTAAGCATTCAAATGTTGCAGACAAGATATATTTCACACCTGTGGTCATTTCCTATGACATGTTTTTGAACTTGGAACTTGTACCAACAAGCCACCTTTGCTTGTTCACTTGGGATGGATTATAAAAGTAAATCTGTTAGTCTGTGAATGCCAATTTATAGGAAGTGTATCATGTGAAAAAATATGTAAGTACAATTGACATCTTGTGAATATGCTTTGACAGTGCATCTCAGTAAATTTGCTTTCACAATACCTGTAAGCAAATTATAGCTTCACTGTGTTTGTCACGTTTTCCTAATCACCCAAACATTGATGGTTGAAGTTTCTAATTACCATAAGTTTTGTTTTTATTTTCAGTGCCATACATTTAAGCCATAATGTTCGATCTTATAATATGAAATTGGTTAATTTTTTTCAAACCTGATTTGTTAGCATATTTGTAATGTTTACACACGTCCCAACTTGCACCTAAATGGAATTGGTCAAATTTGATGTGCTGTCAAACAGAGCAAAGTTTTAAATACAGTCATAAATTCTGAATTATGGCTCCTAGTACAATGTATAATAGAACTACATGTTTAAAAATAGCCAAAATAACCAGTGGGTTTCTTTTACTTGTTACCTTCTTCTTTCTGCTCAAAATGAACAGGAACCCTTCCCAACAATTATTACAACAATTATTTCAGCATTTTGATTATAGAATAACAAATTTGAAATCATACATTGGGGCTTTAAGTCATTTCAAAATACTGTTTAGTGGGCCGGCGAATCTTTAACCCTGCAAAAATAATTATTACATCACATACACAGTCATGTAGAACATGTGGATATATGTGTATTTGGAAATGTGAATTAAACATCCACTTAAACTGTCGAATTGATAAGATTGCAAAAAATGAACTCCCAAAAATATACAGTCAACTCATTATTTATTTCAAAAAAAAAAATCAAAATCAGAAGGACATTCCTCATATTCAGAATAAAATGCAATTTGTTGTGTCTGATGTGCTCTCTGATCCCTTTAAGCAATATTACAACATTATATCCCAAAAGTTGATTTTTACAGTTACTAAGTATATTTCACCTGAAAATGTAAGTTTCACCCCTTTCTACTTGGTTCGACAAAGTAAAATTACAAGACAAGACTGCAGTATTAATAGAAAACCTACACAAAATAATTAACTGAATTTTCTGAGAGGCAAGTTGCATAATTTGCATTTCCATGAACATACATAAATATTGCTTTAAAAATAAACACTGAAAGGCTTGACTGTTGTATACACACTTCACAGACAAATGTCAATCAGAATTAATCTGCAAGGGTAATCAATATGCTGATCAATGCTGGTCAAAAATCAGCCCTAGGAATTATCATGCAGTTGGGGTCTGCATGTGTAAACCAACCCTCTGACAATACAGTGAGATCAAGGGTCTGAGCTTTAAGTGACCCTCAATTTTCTGAGGGTTTCATGGGTTTTCTTTTCATGGTCATGGATTTAGTGTGATTTGATCAAACCCTTGGTATTTTGTTTTACAGAGTTTAAAATTCCTAGGGTGAAGCCTTGGATTTTCACTTATTCAGAGGGTAATATAGGGCTTAAACAAAGGAACATGGGTCTAAAAATATTCATGCCCTCAATTCACCCTAGGTTGACCATTGGTTTACCCTTGATTTTCCATGGGTTTGTGGGTTGAAAAAGTGACACAACCTATGGTTAATTTTTGTAAGGGCAGGATCTTCCCTGCTTTGAATAAACAAACTATTGAATCTATCGACAATGTTGATTACCGCCATTTCCATATCTTCAGGCATGCGATACTCGTGTCTCTGACCCATAAACGTTGTAAACCTCCGAGCCCGACTATACTCTCCGGGCTTTGTTTCGCCAAATTCTAACGGAAGATTTTTCCTCACAATTTTGTTGGTCTGTCTAATCAAGTTTTCTTCTAGAAACCCAAAATTGCTATCATTTTTCAAACTCATTAAATTTTGGCAGGCTTCGTGTAGGTTGCGCGTTTCTCTTGCTCGTAAGGAGGTGTCATCGGGGTCGAGGTTCGATAGAAACTCTCGCGCTTGCGATAGGTTTTGAAATCCGTGATATTCTTCGTCTAGACAATGATAAACAAATTCCGTCAAGAGAAAGTCTTTCGGAACCTCGCGATTATTCATCTTTTTGCACTTCAGAATCTCTCGAATTGCATCTTTGATACTTGGAAATTCGCTCTTTCTCCAACTAGGGTTTTCTTCTGGAGAAAAATCGATCAAATCGCTAACCGAAGAAATAAATGGCATTTTTAGAATATAAAAAAGTTATATCTTAAAACTGTTTTGCAAACTTCAAAGGGTTAATCAATCACATCAATACTTGGGGAGTCGTCTACTGTGCACTTCGCTTCTGGTGGAAAGTCAACTTTTTAACACCGTTGCTAGTTAACAGAATAGCCTCCAACGGAGCTAGCATACGCATCCAAAACTATGATACAGCCCACAGGTCCATTTGTTTAAAGCTAAATCAATAAAGGGCCCTTCGTTCAAAGACTCTTCCAGAGCATCGCGATCGGTAATCGCCAAATTTTTTGGAAGGAAGAGTCCGACCAAATTTACGTAAGCGGTAACGAAGTGCTTTTTCATTGACCTAGTCACTATCCCACCCATGTGAGCCTCGTATCTGGCGTAGAGTTTCATCAGGCTCTTTTGATCAAGCCTATCGATCTCAGCGGAGGTTATGGTCTTTCCCAAATACTCTTTGCTTTTTCCTGCCTCTGCTACGCCGATCAACCGCTCCCGAAGCTGCTCCGCTTGAGCAGAGTCCGTGTTTACAGGTTCCTCCCGTGTAGCCGCACCGTCTAAGGTAGACATTCCGCCTATGGTAGGCGTTTACGCTCAGGGTGGGCAGAACGTCCACGGTCATCGCCTCGTTAACTATATCTTCAATTTCAGTCATCTTGCTTTTTTATCTTAAGATTATTTTTGCCACCAGTACTCAGTCGGTTGCTCGGTAATTAAAATTAGTTTGGAATGTTTTTGTTTAGCTAGCTTCTAGAGTTGGGATTATATCGTTCTCCCTTAGAGTCTCGCCAAACTATCTTGATCTTTTGTGTAAAACAGGGCTGTCCATTTTGTCTGCTCTCTGAGATCGGTAACGATGGAGTTATATTTTTGTGTAAGCACCCAAACGGAGCAATTATCGTGTCTTCCCGAGAATGCTAGCTGAGAAAGCATCTGTTTCTTTTTGGTTAATGATCTGTCAGAGCTGCAGTCGTCGATAATGAAAAGTGTGTGTCCGTCTTGTATTCCATAAGTTTTGTAGCCAAATTTCAAACAATCGTTCAGCCAATCGTCGGACTTTGGACACCAGTTAGGATCCATTGGAATGACATCAACGTCCTTAAAAAACCAGGATCTGTTTAAGCACGCTTTGTTGCGAGTCCAGGTAGGGCAAACGATTATGATGTATTCAAAGAAATTCTTGTATTCCCTCTCGAGTAAATCCAAAACAAATTCAGTCTTGCCACAGCCGGTGGCTCCGCAGATTATAGCCGAGTGCGCGTGTTTTGGAAACATCTTTTATTCTAGTAGTTCACGCTCTGCAATTTTCCGGCTTCGATATTCACCCGTGCATCCTGTATGTAGTACACGTAAGCGTTCAACGCTCCTGCCGTCTCGGCTTCTTTTTCGATCTCGATCTGAATACTCTGACTAGCTCCTTCAATTTTCCTACCAGATCCATGCAACGTGTCATCATCCGTGGTTCTCATGTCCAACCAGAGACCATACTTGGTCGTGAGATAATCTCGCCTCCTCACATCAGCCAATCCCGCTTCCTTGATTACGTGTGGAACGGTTCTGAATTTTCCATCCGCAAAGTGCTTTTGAATTTCTTTGAAGTGATGGTGAGGCAGCATCCCAGAGGAGTGCAGCTGATTTGGAATACCGTCGAGCGTTGTTGAAACTTTTTTGATCTTTGGGTTGTAGAACTTTTCGGTATCTCGAGCGGAATTGGCTCCTCCTCCATCCGCAGCTGGGTCTACGAAGAGAATCAGAATACCTTTCATGGACTTTGCTCGCGGTGCTAGAGCGATATTCCAGACGGTGTCTGACTTGTCAAGCGGCTTTTTGCTGTGTCTGGTAACTCTGTCGTACATGACGACGCTTTTTCCATTCACCCTGTTCCTAAGAGCCATCGCTAGCTCAGGATCATTGACTATATCAAACTCAAGGGTAATATCTGAGATGGAATAGCTGGCTGCTGTATCCGTGGACACCACAACTTTTCCGTAATTGTTGAACGTCAGCTCGTAACTCAGCCTGTCCTTCATCTCGTACTGGAAATATGGATTATGAGAATTCAGCATCTCAAAGTCCAGAGGGATGCAAAACATGTTGTCGCCAAGGACTTTCCTACAGCAACATCCTTGGCATCTGTACCTTTGTCACCAGCGTCGATTCTTATTTTTCGACCTGCCGCAGACTGGATGCCCTGATCAGCGGCGTTCTCTCTTTCCTCGCTCGTCTTCCAGAGATCTTGATAGCATAGGAATATATCAGCATCGTCCAGAGTGAAGATGTTCTGTCCTTCCAATTTAACCTCAATTTTTGACACTATCGCTCTTCCGAGATTATTTACGATAGTCCTGTTAAGATCTTGATTTCCACCAGAGGCGAAATTTAGAGCAATCTTGAACCAAAGAAAACTTCGTTCCAGGGTATATTCGTCATCTTTTCCAAGATCAGGAAATCTCACCGTGAGCTGCGTTCCGGTTTGGTCGATGGTACTTTCGGAGCGTCGTATTCGAATGCTACGTCTTTTACCTTTAACTCCTCGCGCTGCGAAGTTGTCGGTATGGGTCCAATTTGTATCCGTATTCAGTCGCCATCTTTTATTTATACGTAAAATCAAACCAAAAGATGGCAGATTTTAATCCTCGAGAAGACATTCAGATGGATGACTTCGATGACTTCGAAGATACGATCGGAGATACCACGGGAGCAGTTGGTGGTACACCGGCTGAGACTGATTTTGGTGATGAGCAAATACAAAGGGAGGGTCAGAGACGGCGAGGAAGCGTCGGTTGGGAAAATCCCGATGTGAGTTTCGTTTCCGATAAGAGTCGAAATTCCATCGAAGATCTCAACGATCGACTCGATCTATTAAAACTTCGTGAAGACAGTCCTTCCCTGAGGAGAACCGTCAAAACATTGAATCGACAAAAAGCGGAACTGGCTAGGGATGAGTTTCGGGATTACGTGAAACGCTTAGGATACACGCAACAAGGAACGATCTTTGCTACTGAAGCGGTTTTTGCGGTAGATGAAACCGGAAGAATCAAAGTTAGTTACAGAAAAAAACAAGTTTGGTTAACCAAACAAAATTCGAGCGAATTTTACCCCCTAGAATCGATAGCTAAACAAGTCAAAGGCAAAGATCCAGGAGGTACCAATTTTGTCAAAATAGGTCTCGGAATCAAGGATTTCAAGCGAGGATCAACGCCGCAAGTGCAGGAAAGTGCCGAAAAGCGTCAACTAGCGGGAGATGTATCACCCTAACCACTACACCCGCTGGTAGACCAAACAACACTAAAAAGAGTTTTGGAGGGTCTTCAAAAACAAACCAAGATTTAGCCAATGAATTGCCAAATGATCCTCACGAAGAAATCCGAAATTTTTTAACCGAACGAGGACAACTCAAGAAGCTGTCTGATGTCTATGAGCACCTTGTCCGAAGAAGGAATGAAAAGGAAACTGAACTGAAAGAATTAAAGTCTAAAGGACGCGGTTCGGTCAGTTTTACTAACCCAACTTACGAAGGTGATGAAGGAGAGCCTCTGCTACCTGTCAGCGAAGAAGATGCTGAAAGAGCTAGGGAGCTTGAAAGCGATATCAAAGAGTTTGACAACGCCATCGCAGATCAAGATGCCAAGGTCAGAAATTCGCTTCAGCGTCTGAGAAGATCGATCGAAAGTTTCATAGACAGCGATGCTACCACGGGAAGTCGGATTCGAGAACTCTTTAGACGAGAGGGTGTTACCATAGTTTCGCTGCTCACAGCAATCGGAATGACGATAGCAACCGTCGTCGAGGGTATTCTGTTAGCCACCAAATCCGCAGTCTCAGCGATCACGCCGAAGCCTCCAGAACCAAAACCAGGTCCTCCTAAACCAGACCCAGGTCCTGAACCTGGACCATCACCAGGACCCGAACCCCCACCAAAGCCTAAAACTTGGACCGATTGGATTAAGGATCAGCTCAAGAAAATAGCCAATCTCCTTTTGAAACTTGGAGACAAAGCTTTGATCGCACTTCCAGGGATCATCGGAGCTGTTGTGAATTTCTGTCTCAAAGCTGCGGGGTCTGTTGCTGGATTTCTAGCTGATCACATATGGACATTAGCTTTGGGTGTTGGAATTTTGTTGTACACTACAGTTATGGAATTTGTCAAAAAGAAGTAAAAAAATCTTCTCACTAAAATTCTAGTGAGAAGATTTTTTTGTGTGTGTCCAACTTATTTTTTTTAAACCCAGAAAAATAAGAAAATTGCAGCGGCTGCCAAAAATAGAGAAAGCTTTTTCTCATCATGCATTAGAGGCTCTTCAGTCAAGGGTGGACTTTCAGTCAAGGGTGGACTTTCAACCTCCTCTAAAAACAACGGACTTTCCTCAGGAGCACTGTCTCCAACATTCGGTCGAGAGTCGGTGTTTACGTCTGAGTTTAGCCCTATCTGCATGTCATCCGTGGCGATTTGGATGAAATTGTTGTATCCGTTCACGGATCCCACGAGATTTCCATGTTGCTCGGGAGCAAGTAAAGTCCGTGACCCACAAAAAATCCAGTTTGCTTTGAGCGTACTGAAGAGTGCTCTGGTATCTGTCGATCGAGTCCGGAAGATCCACGACCGAGTTGATCGCATCCTCGACGTTGCTAGAAATTGTTTCTGAGCGTCGAGCGCCTTGCCGGAACGCAGGATGCTGGATCTGGCTTGAGCTTGGGATCCGAGAATTGCCCACGTGTAAGTCCTGATGGAGTCGTTGATTCTCGAAACTCCCGCACGTGTGAAACCCTCGTTCCAAGTGTCTGCTACGAAACTTCCGATAGCAGCCATGACATCTCCTTTTCTGATACTTTTGTCGGTTATAACCGGATCGTGATCGAACAGCTGTTCAATGTATAGAATCTTGTCAGTCTGATTGTCCACACCTCCGAAGCTGTCCGCGTCAAAGTGAACTTTCCAGTCCATCGACTGACTGTAGTTTCCTCCGTTGGTAAGCTTCGACCATTTTTTGGTGGTCACGAATTTCCAGTCGTAAAATTGTTTGTTGAAGAAGTAACTGCCCATTCCGTTGGAAAGATCGAACTTTTGTCTCCAATTAGCTCTCGCGGACACTCCGAATTCGTTGCAAATTCTTTCGTAAATGGCGTGGGTGTTGATCCCGTTGTTCAAAGGATTGAAGGATTCCTCCGAGGGTAGTGGACAGGACATTTCCGACAGGATTCTTCTGATCTGATAATATGCGTGAAATCTGAACACGGATCGAATCATCGGATCTTTGTGACTGAGAAGTTCTTTGGACACCCCGCATCCTGACGTGGCGCACCAGACCGCGAAGTTCAGCTGGTTTTGCCAAAATTGCATCTGGTTGGAGAGCCAGTCATCGTACACGGTTTTGTCCGTGACTCTCGGAAGTTTGTACTTTTGCCACAAACTGGGAAATCTTACGTAAAATGTTCCTTTTTTGCTGACTTGAATTTCTTGATTTACTGAGACTGAAACCGTGCGTCGGTTCGAATACTCCTCCGGTTCTCATTTTATTGAAAGATAAAAGAAAAAATGTTTCTCACAATTACGGCACCGGCAAAGGAAAACCTTATCGCTTTCGTTGCAAAGTATAGACAATAACGGCAAAAACTTAAAAATTGGAATCAAAAGGATCTCGGGTCGAGTAGGTTGGTTCAACGTCGAAGAAGAACTTCGAATGGAGGTACACTCAAGGAGGGCAGGGACCTGAAGAAGCGATAAAAATAAGTCCGGGGCTGTATAATTTTGACCAGCTCGCGAAAGAATTCACGAGCCAGATCGACGGTTTCGAATTCAAACTCAACAAACGCGATGGAAAACTCAACATGAGAATTCACGAGCAGTATCAGATTTGGTTTCCGGACCGCATTCGAAGAATGGGCGTATTGGAGGACGAAGGGTGGCTAGCAGATGGTGAATACACGGGAGATCGGGCGATAGAATTTTTACCTCGAAGAATTCTTGTATACCTGAATCAGCTGTCAACCACGGACAATCTCAAAAACAACAACGACGTTCTGCAGGGAGGCCAGGTTCTTGGGTCTATCGATCTCACAAACGCAGGCGTTCGGGGAATACTTCGTTTCGACCTACAAAAAGCCGAGTTTCAAAAACTGGAAAAACGGAGACATCCACGAGCTCGACTTCGACTTCAAAGTAGAATGGAAAAATTCTTCGAGAAAGCTCGATAATCACGATCAACCGCTGGATTTGGAATTGGAAATCCGATAAAATAAAAGAGAGAATGTCTATTTGGGGACCAACGATCGAAACGGAATCGACGTCAATAGCTGGCGAAGATGTAGATCTTTCCGCGTACGTCAAAAAAAACTGGAGCGCGAATGACCGGAAGGATTAACATGGGAGGAAAAAAAAAAATAACGGGTTGATGAATCCAACCGAGCCGCAAGATGCAGCTACTATGGGTTCCGTGACCAGCCTAACCTCATGGTTAAACGACAGAAAAGTTTAGAAGGATGGCGACTCGATGACCGGCGAACTCGCTATGAGCGGCAATAGAGTCACGGGTCTCGGAACTCCCACGGACAACAAGGGCGCTGTGGCGAAAAGTACGTGAGACCGACAAATTGGACACGAGCACGATACCAGCTTGCATGTTTTGGGGAGATTCATGGTATGGATGAACGAAGGCGGAACGCACTATGTTTCCATCCGAGCCAAAAAAAACAACGACTTGGAGAGAGACAAGTTGATCGAAATTAAAAACGGAATGAACAACACTTTCAACTTAGAAATCAAATTGGCATCACTGCTGGGTTTACGAATTTGCGAATCCCGGAAAAGATTTGACCCCATGCGACTCACTAGACCTTTAGAAATTTTCTTCAACAACCCACATTTTATTGCTCAGCCTTGGAACCTCTCTTTTTCGGTAAAATCGGGAGTGAACCGCTTGAACGCCCCAGCTGAACGCTTGTTCTTTGACATTTCAGTCTAATCAGAATTTCTTCATGTACCTAAATATTACTTGGACCGACGACTCGATATCGTTCAAAGTGCTAAATAACAGCGGCAAACCCTCTTTTCCACATCCGTTCAAGCGGACACTACGATTATGCATCGTGTCTCGATCGAGTACGTTGAAAATAAGCTTTGCTTTTGGATCAACGGGGTTTCAGCAGATGTCTACAGAACTCAAGCCCTGGTAAGTCTCCTTGGAATCAACATGAATTTTGAGCAACTGGGAATACTTAGCTTAAACAAAAAAAATTTAACCAAGCAAGAAATCATACAGCATTTCGTTGAAAACCACGTTTTAAACTTTACGGATGATGAAGTTCTAATTGACTAATTAAATAAAAGGATGAAAAAACCTACAGCACCACAAATGTACCCTGATCTTCCACAGGGAGAGGATCAGGGAGTTCAATTTCGACTAAGTAAGATATCCGAAATCCGCGACTCCCTCGAAAAGGAAGTTGACCAAAGAGATCAACTAAGGAGAAAATACAAAACAGTTTGGAATGTGTTTTACAACACGGCTCAAGTAGCAGGACTCGCCGCAGTTGGAGGCGGACGGAGCTGTCGGAACTCTAGCCACGGTGTTGGAGCTTTAAGTAAGCATTCCTCTCGGAGGAATAGCAATTTTGGAGGTGTTCTTAGTGGAGCATGCGTGGCTCTCGGAAAAGCAACGATGAAGAAGGTCGAGAAGCACGAAAGCGTCAAAAGAACCGCAGAGTCCAGTTTGAACACGGTGAATGATCTGGTGTCTAGAGCTCTTGAAGATGGGGTTGTGAGCAACGAGGATTTCCATCACATTCTGCAGGAAATGGAAAACTACCGAGGTCACAAGGCTGGAATCAAGCACAGAACCAGAGCGGATCTAATTGAACTTACGGCTGATAGAGAACGTAAAATTCGCACAGAGGCAGAACAGGCTGGATTGGAAAGGGGAAAAAAAGAAGCTTTGGAGAGCCTCCGAGATACTCTGAAGCCGTAAAAAATAAAAAATTAGAAATCAAACTTGTTTTGTATAAATAAAAAAGAAATGGGCGATATTTCACATTTAACGAGTAAGAACATGATTAAGACCCTAAGAGCGTACGGAGAGTATCGGAAAGAAATGTGGGATGATGAAGAAAAACCATGCGGCATTTGGAGATGGTACTATGACGAAGAAAAAACAAAATTAAAGGCTGCGTTGGAGTTTGTTGACAATGATCCCTCGAGGATAAGAGTTTTTAACGAAAACGGAATAGTAAAATCAGAAGGTAGTTACTCCTGCGATGTACCTAAAAAATGGTGGGAATCTTGGGATATGATGGACTTGGAGTGTTGGATACCTTGCATTTGTAGCAACCTACGGCGTTACATCCTTTATGAAATGGAAGTGGTAAACTATGGCAAAAAAACCTCTTGTGATTATTAATCACAAGAGGTTTTTTATTTTTTGCCTAGGATAGAATTTAAGTTCGTTTTGTACAAAAAAAAAAAAAAGTTTTATTAATCTAATATTGCTCAGTTTTTTAATAATAAAAGATGAGTGATCAAGAAACCAAATCGGTAGACATTCTAAGCCTAGTCCAACGCCTCCAGGACCTGAACCTGGGCCAGGTCCGAGTCTATTACCCACTCCGCCAAAACCAAAAAATTGATACAACGGATGAGAATTGGGTTGAGAACCTGAAAGCGTATGGAGAGTATCGGAAAGAAATGTGGGATGATGAAGGAAAACCACACGGCGTTTGGAGATGGTACTACGACGAGGAAAAAACACATATAAAAGCTGAGCTGGTTTTTGACGGTAATGATCCCAAGGAAATGGTTACGTTTTACTACGACTCACGACGGATTAGTAAAAGAGGAAGGTATATACAAAGGCGGCACACCTAAAAACCACAAAATTTTGGATTGAGCGGGGCCTGCAAAGTCTGCAGGCCTCTGCAAAGTCTCACGGATCCCTTGGTTGCTGGATACGTGCATTTGTAGCAGCCTACTTGACTACAACCATTTTGAACTGGGTGTAGTAAACTATGACAAAAAAACCTCTTGTGATTAATAATCACAAGGGTTTTTTTTTTTTTTTTTTTCTCATTCCGTCTTTTTAGCATCGTTGTAGGCTTTCAAAATTTCTGTCATCGTCTGGCTTCCATCCTAATTCTTCTCTCGGGAGAATCCAAAAGCGCTTCGTGAGAATCCAAAATGCTACGATCATCTTTATTTTAATAAAAATGGCAGATTCGATTTATTTTGAGCTCGCTGATGATGAAATATTCCAAAACTGGAAGACTTCGTCCAAAGGAGATTTTTATATGTGGAATGGTACTAGTCTCGGAAACCTGTTTGTTGCTGTCAGCGGATACAACGGAAACAAAGTAAGAATCCAGGCAATCAACCTTTTGATGTGTTACATTGGGTGGTATAAGGATAGATACAGGATGAGATTGTGTTTAAGACCACCTTGGATTTTTCCTGAAAGGACAGAGGAGTTCGAAGTTTTAAAAAAGACTCTTGAGTTTGTTACTGAATGAACCACCGATTGAAAAAAAAGATATGACTATGTTAAAAAATTATCAAGACAAATTTGGTCTTGTGGGTAACTTTTGTGAAATAATATATTAAAAGTAAAAATCAAAATTTTTTTGATTTTGATGAAGAGGGTTAAAAAATGCAGGGAATTTTTTCCCTGCATTTTTTTTTTTTTTGATAAGTTGAAATGCAGGGGGAATTTTTGTGTAATTTGGATTGGGGTCGATTTACACGGAAAATGACAGAAATGAGTCAGTAGGCCCCTCCCCCTCCTACTCCATGAGATTTTTTTTTCAAAAATTGTTGAAGATTTGAGTTACATTTAACCATTGTAACATCTTCAGAGAAACCGACACCCATGAAGTGGCTTGTTGGCGCACCATCTTCCAATTCTGTAGTCGCGGCGGAAACTCGAGGGCCAATTCCTTAGAGCTACAGAACGGGGCATATGTCAGTTCCTTAGGGTTTGTTTTTGTTAGTTCTACATCTACATCTAACTACCTCCCCTCCCCTCCCCCCATGAGATCTGCTGGCTTAGCGATTTAGATTTTGGACTATGTCGCGTGTGGCGTCAGTTCAACGTGTGTCCATACCCCCCTCCCCTCCCCCCTGTTTGTGTTTTTGAAGAGTCGTAAATCCTGGGAAACAACCCCGTTCACTCTCTTTTGAGGTCCATTTGACAATTATTTCTTGTACATTTCCTTCATGAATGCATTTGTGACTTTCGCCCTTTCATTCACCTCTTCATATGTGCTGTAAAGGTAGGTCAGAAATCCTAAGAAACAATTCCGTTCACTCTCTTTTGAGGTCCATTTGACAATTATTTCTTGTACATTTCCTTCATGAATGCATTTGTGACTTTCGTCCTTTCATTCACCCTTCCTTTTTTTGTAATTTTTTTCCCCGAGGGACTCGAACTCACGCTGCTCTGGCGTCACGCTCCACAGAACCAAGAATCTAAACCACTAAGCTAGCAGATCTCATGAATATTAATTAGGAAATTGGTGTATTTAAACCTTAGAATGAGAAAAAAATTCAAAAACTGGCTAAATCAGCCTCAAATATTACCCAAAAAATCTGTTATTTAAAAACAAACAAATCTACAATGTTTATCTTCAAAAATCTCTCTCTAACGGCAGATTAAAAAAACAAATAGTGCGCCATCACAACAACATACTAGAAACACCGCAGTCTATTTTTAGAATTGCTGACGTGTAATCTACATGTAGTGGTGACAGCTAAATCGCGTTTTTAAGACAAAATCACATAAAAGTGATCGTGAATTCAAAAGTTTTTAGGGACAGTGGAAATCAAAAGCAACTTTGTGAGTAACTCCGAGCAATATGACTGCTAACAGCAATAAACAAACGATTTTGGTATGTGAAAAGCAATGGCCACGCCATGTAGTACAACACACACACACACTGTATGTGTGAGCAGTTATATGAGTTAGTATGGTAAAAGGTCAACAGCAGTACACAACAAACAACTCGAAGTGGATATATTTCGACATTTTGCAGCCAGTACAAATCGTTGTTTATAATTTAAACACAGTTCTATTGATCTTCCATTTGTGTTTCATTAGCACTGCTTTTATTTTTTAGACACGTATATTTATCTACAAGATTTCTCAACCGACTATTGTAAAGGTAAGATATTGATTACAAAAAAATTTAATTTTTGAGTTTCATAACCAATGCATCGGCTACAACTAGAATCAGCTTTACATGTCTACACCAGAAGTGGCAGCCACTACATTGGTTGCGAACACGATTCTGTTGCAAGGGTCTATGGAAACGATATCACCATTTTTTTTTTTTGATTGACACAAAAATTTTTTTTGTTCTCCTTGTAATATTTTTGAAAATATTCCTTTGAACAGTTTTGCTTTGTAACCAGATGTAAATTTTTTTTTTGGATAAGTTGAAATGCAGGGAATTTTTCCCTGCATTTTTTTTGGATAAGTTGAAATGCAGGGGAATTTTTCCGTGTAATTTGGATTGGGGTGAATTAAAAATGCAAGGATGTTTTTCTGTGTAATCCTGTGTAACTGCTGTGTACACAGCATTTCTGTGATTTTATGTGTAATTTGGTGGTTGAGTCGATTTACACGGGAAATGACAATAAATGTCCTAGAATCGGCAAAAACATACTACTGATGTTGTTCCATCCAGTGCTCTACCCCATTTCTCAGTCTGTCAAAAGGGACACCTTGTGAAATCCCTATTGGTTTGTACAGGGCCTTTCAGTTCAATTTTCTCCATGTAAAAAGCTCCAATTTGCTGAAATTGTAAATATTAGGAATTTATTCCCCTGATATTAGAAATCAAACTGTTTGAATTGTTTTACCAAGAGGTACTACATGTAGTTATTTTGTGACATGTTTTGTGATTCCCCCCATTGGGTACAACATACATGTAGTTATCCATGTCCAACTTAGTTTCGTCAGCACAGACTGTATTATCATACTGACATTTTTTTTATAGAATACCGATACTGATCTTCACTAAATCACTAGTTGGACTATAAGCAGTCATGAAACACGTAGCGGAAGAGCATCGGACAAAGTGTCATAACAATGCAAAAACTGTCCCACAATGCATTGCAAACTTCCAATGCTGATTGGGCTTATTGTAAAATGTACACAATAAATTCCCACTGTAGCACGATAGACACCCATATGATAAAGGCCCGGATCAAGGCCTGACGGTGGGATATTTCTCACTTAGATCCATTCTTCCCATTGGTTGCTTAATTGGCGATATTTAGCTGTTCCATCTCCCCTCTCGGACGCGGAGGGGACGATGGCCTTAGTCTTTCAGCTTACATGAATGGGAATTAAACCACATTTTCCCCTTGTTTTCCCGAATTTCTCCATTCAGTGATTTGCTCATCCAAACAATAAAAAAAAATCTTAATTCAGATTTTGGTACCTTTGTTAATTGTCATAGATAAAAATGTAAACATAGCCTGCAGTGGTTCAGCCGAAAGCCATGTATTTTAAGACAATATACATACATTTTACACGGATCTGTAATTCTAAATTATAGCGACATGTATTTGAATGGGGCTTCCACAGCCTTCCAGCAATGCCGTTTTCTTCATTTTTTGCCAAATTTGTCATTTCAAAAATACCACATGAGAAGGGGGCTGGCATTTTTCTTCGGAAGGGGGGGTCCCAAATATGTCGGTGACCAGAGTCAATTTTTTTATGACCCCCCTATCGCGGGCAAATTTTTTTTATGACCCCCCTATCGCGGGTCAAAATTTTTTATGACCCCCACCTTCCAACTACACAGACTCAAGAAAAATTATTTGTCGCTGGAACTATGACACAGAGAAAGTGTGCGAGCCCGTTCGAAGAAAATGCCAGCCCCTAATTTGAATGACTTATCCTTGACTTTTAAGCAATTTATAAATCATTTTCATTTTCGTAAACGCTGGGATCACTGAATGGGTCTTTAACAACATTTCCCTCTCCTGGTTCAACAAAAAAAAATTGTGTTCCCCCTCAATATCCCAAAAAAATTTTGGGTACCTCGATCCTCAAAATGACCATCCCCCCTGTCGTAAATAACGATCGCTCCCTATAAGTAGGTATGAGAGGCAAACCTTAGTTAACACATTTGCTTGTCAGCCAAATTCGCCTAGACCAGGGCCCAAACACAATAGATATTTACTTAGAAATGTAAAAAAGAACATCTAGGTCAAGGAAACCTACATAAATATGTTGTCTATACTTCACTTGACCCAAATGATTTTTTATGGTGATGAGACACTCACACATGTAATTTTAGAGGATTTTGATAGCAGTTCCACATAGAAAAGCTGCTATCATCATGAGACTAAGATCTAGAAACACCACAGAAATGCTGTTTTGTTAGCTGAATCCCCGGCTGAATCTTTTTGATGAAAGTCAATCTTTGACAATATGTAACTTTGCTACGGAAAGTGCAGGTTCGATTTAGAGGGTTTTACATGCACAAATGCATGTAACTTTGGCTCTGTGCATGTAGAATTTTGCCTGTGCATGCAAAATGTTGTGTTATTTGGCCCATTTTGAGGGAAAAATCGGAGTTGTGCATGTACATTTTATTTTCTAAATCGAACCCTGGGAAAGTGCTATGACAAAAAGGTTTCAGTTTTGGCTTTCTTTACTCAATGGCTTTAATTTGATATATATAAAATGATGCAGTTTGATGGCAAATTTTAATTCACCTTTCATACCTACTACATCATACATGTAATTAGCATGCTATGATGCTATAAATACATGTACTATAAGTTATAGGTATGCTAGGTGAATTCAAATTTGCCATCAAACTACATCATTATATATCAAATTAAAGCCCTTGAGTAAACAAAGCCAAAACTGAAACCCTTTTTCATAGCACTTTCATAACAAAATACATCTTGTCAAAGATTGACTTTCATCAAAAAATTCAGCTAGCAAAATTCCCCAAAACGGCATTTCTGGGGTGTTTCTAGATCTTAGTCATGGAAGTCTTATGCTGGTTTCATACTACCCTGCAGCTTGCCGCTGAGCGGGCGTGGCGCCTTTGCGCGTTGCAGACAAGCGGACACAATAAAGGCTTGTCATTGGTTGAAGCGTCCTGCGAAGCGGCAGGAAAGTATGCTGGAGGCTTTAGTCTCATTTAGGCCGTATAAAATTAATGTTTTGGTTCTCGTCCAGAGGATTTTCATGAATTGATGAGGGAGGGAGGTTTTTTTTTTTTCCAATGTAAAATTAGGATTGTTTGTAGTTTTAGGTATTATTCAACAGTGCTCGAGGAAGCGATGAGGCCCTTTTTTTTTTTCAAATGTGAGATTCTGAGGGATAAACCCCCTAGAGTACCACAAAAGACTTGGAAGTGATGCTTGTTCTCTAATAAACTTATTTATATGTATGAAGATTTCATAAATCATTCCAAAGTCTAAAAAATTGAAAAATTCTAAAAAAAAAAAAAAAAAATCTGACAAATCCCAGAAATTGAGGAGGGAGGGGCGAGAACCAAAATATTAATTTTACACGGCCTTATAGCAGCTTTTTTAATGGAACTGCTATCAAAATCCTCTAAAATTCAATGTGCGATTGTCTTATCACCATAAGTATAGAAAACATATTTATGTAGGTTTCCCTCCTCGGCCAGTTGTTTTAAATTTCTATGTAAATTTGCATTGACATTTTCGCTAATTTGGCTGACTAGCAATGTGTTAACTAAGGTTTGCCTGGGATACCTACTATAAGCTTAACTGAAAACACGTCACACTTTGATATTTGTAGAAGTACTTACTTCAAAAGGATATAGGCCTAGCTGCTAAAGACGCCTCTTTCTTTCTCCGTGATCGAAAAGTAATATTGGTGGATGAATTTCACTAGAATTTAGACAGAATAGCCCATGATGCTTTTCACGGGTATCAGTACGCATACAGCCATAGCCTGAGTCCCTGGCCTCTCACTGCAAAATGGCGGACAAACAGTGCAACGGCCGTGCGTATATTCGAGACTGGAGGATTTAGTCTACGTACAGCCACAGCACAGCTGAATTTTTGCTTATAGTCTCTACATCAGCGACAAGCAGAGGGAGCATGAGGGAGCGTAACCAAACTGGTTGCAGAGGAGACTATGTATAGAAAGCCAATGCTGCCATAAATTTCGTTTTTAATTGAAAGAGATGAAATTCCCTCAAATTCGCATTTCAAAAAGGAAATTTATAATTTTATCTGGCTGACCTGATATTTTATGATCCACTTAAACAAAATAAGGCAAAACATTTTTTGGAAAAAATTATTGGAGGGTCTTGGACCTAGCCCATTCTACTTCCCTTAACAACAATAAATTAAGCAAGTTTTCAAAGTATATGGTTTGTACAATGAACTTTTGCAAAACACCAAAGTGTTATTTTTCAATAATATATTTGAATTTATGGCAGCATTGGCTTTCTATACATAGTCTCCTCTACAACAGGGCAAGGAAGAGTGGTGAAAGCGAGGATTGGGACAACTTCAAAACTATGAGAAAGAACACACACAGGGTGACACGTTCAGCCCGCAGGAATTACATCAAGGACTACTGTCTAGAATCAAAGAAACAGTTTTGGTCCTTTGTGAAGAGCATGAAGAAAGACTCATCGGGTATACCAGCGTTGAAGGAGCATGGAAACCTAGTGTCAGACAACATCAGGAAAGCCCGAACTACTAAGCGACCAGTTCAGTTCAGTCTTTAACAATGAGGACACTTCTTCGTTGCCCACAATGGACACCTGCAACTTACCTCCAATTTCAGACATAAATGTAACAACGCCTGGGATAGAAAAGCTGCTCAGTAATCTTCATCCTCATAAGGCGGCTGGTCCTGACCACCACGTATACTGAAAGAAACTGCATCAGTGATTGCACCCGTGTTATCAGTAATTTATCAAAAATCTATTGACTGGAGAGAGCTCGAAAGACTGGAAGCTTGCAAATGTTACCCCCATATACAAAAGGGTGAGCGCACAAGGGCTAGTAATTACAGGCCCGTGAAGCTCACTTCTGTATGTAGTAAAGTGTTGGAGCATGTTATACATTCCCATATAATGAAATACTTTGATGACAATCATATTCTTTCTGATCAGCAACATGGATTCAGAAGCAAACATTCTTGTCAAACACAACTGATACAAACCATACATGACCTCGCGTTCACCCATAATAACAGGACTCAGACTGGCGCGGTCATAATGGACTTCAGTAAGGCATTCGATGTAGTGCCCCATAACAGACTGTTGCTGAAGTTATCCAAGTATGGTATCAGTGGTAAACTGAACCACTGGTTGTCTGCTTTCCTGAAGGGTTAAGTAGCCAGCGAGTCATTGTGGGCGGGAACATTCTAAATGGGTCAGTGTTAAGTCCGGGGTACCCCAGGGCACTGTTTTAGGCCCGCTGATGTTCCTCGCCTATATCAATGACTTGCCGGTAAATCTAAAGTGTACGACCATTGTTTGCGGACGATTGCATCATATATAAACCCATTCGTACACAAAATGACACTAAATCGTTACAAGGTGATCTGGACCAGAACTGGCCATTTGGCAAAATAAGTGGCAAATGTCCTTTAACACTGATAAGTGTTTTTTGTATTGCGTATACCGGCTTCTAAAACTAGCATAGTGACCCAGTACACTCTTGGGGAAAGTTCTTCAAGAGACCACATCCCACACTTATTTGAGGGGTTGACATCACCCAAGACCTCAAGTGGAACACTCATGTTTCAAGAACAGTGAATTCAGCGAGTAAGACCCTTGGTTTTATTCAGTAGGAACTTAAGCTTCGTGCACTAAAGACACTAAAGAAGCTGCCTACAAGGCATTGGTAAGGCCTACCCTAGAATATTGTTCTGGGGTTTGGGATCCCCACCAACGACCTGATCAAAAAAGTGGGTAAGATCCAGAGCGAGCAGCGAGGATGGTTTGCAACGACTTCGATTGGAAGACAAGCGTCACAGACCTCATGAAACAACTTGACTGGGAGATGCTTTCCACAAGAAGAAAGATCCAGCGTCTAACCATCCTGCACAAAGCTATAGGGGGCCACCTGGCACTGCCAGTCCATTCGTACTTGTCGCCGGCTCAACGGCACACCAGGCGTTCTAACGCATAAACTCATTTACCCAAATACAATCTCGCTTTTGACATCTATAAATTTTCATATGTACCGTGGACAGTGCGAGATTGGAACGACTTCTACCACACAACATAACTGATATAAACAATCCAGACCAGTTTAAAGAGGCACTTCACAACTATTTCAAATCTAAGGAAGCTAACGAAAGAGACTAAATCATTTCACGCATGCGCAATAATCCTGCTTGTTTGTCTTCCACCTGGAATGTTAAGCAGTAATCAGAAGAAGAAGAAGAAGAAGATTCAGATAATGAAAATCGATTTTTGTGGCTGCTTGACCAACAATACCTCGTATACCGGGGGGTACTCAGTACAAATGACCATACGGGACGTGCACGCAAACATGGGTAGCATTTTCAGCCTTCTGGTATATCAATGACCCCTTTTTCAAAGCCTATTTTGGTATATGAATGGGTCCTTTTTTCAAATTTTTCTCAATTTTTTCGGAAAACAGCCCAATTTTTCCTTAATCTAGCCAAAATTTTCAAAATTTTCCCAAAATTGTGGGAAAATTTGTAAAAACTAAGACAATTTGGGGTAAATTCGGCCGAAAATTTTGACTTTTGGTATATCAATGGGTCCAAATTTCTAGAAAAATTGGTATATTTATGGGTCTACTTCCAAAATCTCAGCGGCACGTCCCTACCAAAACCAAACTTGAGTACCCCCCCCGGGCTCGTATACCCTTAAAACTGGCAAGTGTTGGACACTGTTGGTGTCTTAACAACTGTCTCTGGCAAACTAGTCCATTCGGGTATGGTTGCTGGAAAGAAGGTGTCCCAGTACTCTCTGGTCTCGTACCTCATCTGAGTGAATTTTTGTTTGTGCCCTCTCGTTGCCTAGTCTGGTGCTTGATGTGGTATGATGAGTCTATATCTACCAGGCCATTCTTGATCTTGTAGAACATGATGTTACGTTCATTACATTATGGGCACAAAAGTGCTATTTTAATGCTAAATTGGATCCAAATTATAGGACAATAAATTGTGGTCTAAAACTGGTTAAGACGGTAAATGAACATATAAACACAATGGGGAATGATTGCTTGCTACAAGAGGAAACTGAATATATACATTAATTAAAACAAAGACAGTTTTAACAACCCAAAGAGTTACAATTAAACAAGAAAGTAAATAAATACAAATCACCTGCACTTGTGTGATATTTGATTGTGTATATGTATTATGTCAGGCGGTTTATCCGCCTGATATACTAATGAAGCTCTCAAATCTTCTTTCTTTCTTTCTTCTGTAGTAGAACCAAAAATTGCTACTAGTGCAAGACGCTTGCACCAATTTTGACCAAACTTGGCCACAAGAAGCACTGACCCAAGCTTAATATAACTCCTACACGGATAGGGGTCAAAGGTCATATAAGGGTTATTAGGGGTAATTTTGTGAAAATCTTAAAAATGCTACTGCTCCTTTAAATGACATGCTATGACCACCAAACATGGTCAGCAAGAACCACTGGCCCAAGCTTCATATAAGTTGTACCACAGATTGGGGTCAAAGTTCATGTAAGGCTTGATAGGGGTCATTTTGTGAAAATATTTGTGTGAAATGTAATGAAGCAGCTATCATTAGAGGCAACAATTTGGCAGATAACTTAGGCAGGGAGACAGCTTGTCTGGTGTTTTGATAACAAGAGATAGTCACAACATATTAAATCTTAACCACAGTCTAGACCAAACTGAACATGTCAGAGATTGTCTAGTGTAGGGGCAGTGGTGTGGTTTTGGGAAGATAGCTGACAGTGGATCTCACATAAGATTTTCTTTCTTGTTTTTTTTTTTTTTTTTGGGGGGCTATTTGCTATATGGACCAAGTATGAGCACGGGAACAACTGTGTTAGGAATGCACTTTTGCTTGGTTATATGGGAAAGTCTTGGGAGGGCAGCGTGGGTAGGGGAGGAGGGGGAGTCAGGTCAAATTCAAAGTTAATCCGATGGGGCTGTAACTCCGAGAAAATGATCACTGACAATTGAGGAATATGAAATTGCAAAGGTCATCCGAGGTCAAAGGTCAGGTCAAATTTAAAGTTGCTCCAATTGGCCTGTAACTCAGGAAAACAATCCCTGACATTTAAGGAGTATAAATCCATAAGGTCATCTGAGGTCAAAGGTCAGGTCAAATTTTAAGTTGCTCCGATTGAGCTGCAACTCAGGAAAAATGATCCTCGACACTTCAGGAGTGTAAAACCACAAAGGTCATCCGAGGTCAAAGGTCAGGTCAAATATTAAGTTGCTCCAAACAGCCTGTGACTCAGGGAAAACAATCCCTAACACTGGAGGAGTATAAAACCGTAAAAGGTCATCAGAGGTCAAAAGGTCACATCAAATTTAAAGTTGCTCGATTGATCTGCAACTCAGGACAAATGATCCCCGACATTTCAGGAGTATAAAACCGCAAAGGTCATCCAAGGTTAAAGGTCAGGTCAAATTTAAAGTTACTCCGATCAGCCTGTAACTCAGGGAACACAATCCCTAATACCTCAGGAGTATAAAACCGCAAAGGTCATCCGAGGTCAAAGGTCAGGTCAAATTTAAAGTTGCTCCAATCGAGCTGTTACTTGCAGAAAATGATCCTTGACACTTGGGGAGTATAGCATGAGTTTACCCGAGGTCTAAGGTCAAAGCGATGCTAATCAGTGTGACCAAAACCCGAATTGAAGATCACAATGACGGATTACTGAAACAAAAGCAAGTTATTGGGATGCGGTAGACACTAGATCTATACAATGAGTACTCCAGACAAAGTATATACGTAATCTATCATAAATAAATGTATCAGATTTATTTTATTTTTTTTAACCTGATTCCAACTCCAATACAAATAATTCGAGTACAAAAATATTATAATCTATTTCTATAACACCAGTGGTTATAATAAGTATATGACACAATAGTATTCTATTTGGATTTGAATTTGAAAATCATCCACTCAGATTTGAATTTTATAATAATAATAATGATCAACAATAAATGTCAATAAAGTCCAAGTGTATGATTAATCAAAAAGTGGTTTCCAAAACGTAACGGTCAATCAATGTTCGCTTCAACCAAGCGCCATGTTGAAAGTGAAATTCCAAAATTTAATATAAATTGATTTGACCGATTTATAATCTAAGTTTCTTGCAATTTAGCTGTGTTTTGAAATATCAAAATTAATATGTATAAACCTGTTTAATAATACCCAACCTCACAAAGTGTATACACAAACCCGTCCATTTAATTGAAGCTGATCCGAAGAATTGGTACCGATAATGTATTCGCGATGAGTTCATGCGTAAATAACCGATGTAAAAATATAAACGCTGATCGCGAAAGTTCATAAACCGGTAGAAAATGATGTTTTATCTCCAATTGAAGATTGAATTAGTCAAGTTAATGTACGAGGTGAAGTTCAAGTGGTGAAAGCAATTCCAGTCGTTGGTAAACAGTAGCAAGCGAAGATATGGTAAAAAACCCTCGACCCATCCAGTTCCGGAAAAGAAAATGTAGACTAGAATATAAACAAACAAATAACCCAAAATTTGAAAATACGTGCATAATTTGAATAGATTTTAATACAAAATACAAAACAATAAATACGCACTTTCATTTTTAAATTGATGCACCACGACCACTTTTAAACTCCTATTTA